>NW_026779324.1:52500-110000 GCF_030144855.1 Hypanus sabinus | reverse complement strand
CCCTGGACACCCTCATGCACCCAGATACACCTGTACAGCTGATACCCCTCCCTGGACACCCTCATGCACCCAGATACACCTGTACACCTGATACCCCTCACTGGACACCCCCATACACTCAGATACACCTGTACACCTGATACCCCTCACTGGACACCCCCATACACACAGATACACCTGTACACCTGATACCCCTCCCTGGACACCCCCATAAACCCAGATACACCTGTACACCTGATACCCCTCACTGGACACCCACATAAACCCAGATACACCTGTACACCTGATACCCCTCACTGGACACCCCCATACACCCAGATAAAACTGTACACCTGATACCCCTCCCTGGACAGCCCCAGACACCCAGATACAACTGTACACCTGATACCCCTCCATGGACACACCCATACACCCAGATACACCTGTTAACCTAATACCCCTCCCTGGACAGCCCCAGACACCCAGATACACCTGTACACCTGATACCCCTCCCTGGACTCACCCATAAACCCAGATACACCTGTACACCTGATACACCTCCCTGGACAACCCCATACACCCAGATACACCTGTACACCTGATACCCCTCCCTGGACACCCCCATACACCCAGATACACCTGTACACCTGATATCACGCCCTGGACACACCTATAAACCCAGATACACCTGTACACCTGATACCCCTCCCTGGACAACCCCATACACTCAGATACACCTGTACACCTGATACCCCTCCCAGGACAACCCCATACACCCAGATAGACCTGTACACCTGATACCCTTCCCTGGACACCCCATACACTCAGATAAACCTGTACACCTGATACCCCTCACTGGACACCCCCATACACTCAGATACACCTGTACACCTGATACCCCTCCCTGGACAACCCCATACACCCAGATACACCTGTACACCTGATACACCTCGCTGGACACACCCATATTCCCAGATACACCTGTACACCTGATACCCCTCCCAGGACAACCCCATACACCCAGATAGACCTGTACACCTGATACCCCTCCCTGGACACCCCCATAAACCCAGATACACCTGTACACCTGATACCCCTCACTGGACACCCACATAAACCCAGATACACCTGTACACCTGATACCCCTCACTGGACACCCCCATACACCCAGATAAAACTGTACACCTGATACCCCTCCCTGGACAGCCCCAGACACCCAGATACAACTGTACACCTGATACCCCTCCATGGACACACCCATACACCCAGATACACCTGTTAACCTAATACCCCTCCCTGGACAGCCCCAGACACCCAGATACACCTGTACACCTGATACCCCTCCCTGGACTCACCCATAAACCCAGATACACCTGTACACCTGATACACCTCCCTGGACAACCCCATACACCCAGATACACCTGTACACCTGATACCCCTCCCTGGACACCCCCATACACCCAGATACACCTGTACACCTGATATCACGCCCTGGACACACCTATAAACCCAGATACACCTGTACACCTGATACCCCTCCCTGGACAACCCCATACACTCAGATACACCTGTACACCTGATACCCCTCCCAGGACAACCCCATACACCCAGATAGACCTGTACACCTGATACCCTTCCCTGGACACCCCATACACTCAGATAAACCTGTACACCTGATACCCCTCACTGGACACCCCCATACACTCAGATACACCTGTACACCTGATACCCCTCCCTGGACAACCCCATACACCCAGATACACCTGTACACCTGATACACCTCGCTGGACACACCCATATTCCCAGATACACCTGTACACCTGATACCCCTCCCAGGACAACCCCATACACCCAGATAGACCTGTACACCTGATACCCCTCCCTGGAAACCCATATACACCAGATTCACCTGTAAAACTCATAGCCCTCCATGGAAACCCCAGACACCCAGATACACCTGTACAGCTGATACCCCTCCCAGGACAACCCCATACACCCAGATAGACCTGTACACCTGATACCCTTCCCTGGACACCCCATACACTCAGATAAACCTGTACACCTGATACCCCTCACTGGACACCCCCATACACTCAGATACACCTGTACACCTGATAGCCCTCACTGGACGCCCCCATACGCCTGCTACCCGTCCCTGGACTCCCCCATACACCCAGATACACCTGTACACCTGATACCCTTCCCTGGACTCCCCCATACACCCAGATACACCTGTACACCTGATACCCCTCCCTGGACACCCGCATACACCCAGATACACCTGTACACCTGATACCCCTCCCTGGACACACCCATACACCCAGATACACCTGTACAGCTGATACCCCTCCCTGGACACCCTCATGCACCCAGATACACCTGTACACCTGATACCCCTCCCTGGACAACCCCATACAACCAGATACACCTGTACAACTCATACGCCTCCCAGAACACCCCCATATACCCAAATACACCTGTACACCTGATACCCCTCCCTGTACACCACAATACACCCAGATACACCTGTAAAACTGATACCCCTCCCTGTACACCCCCATACACCCAGATACACGAGTAATACTGATACCTCTACCTGGACATCCGCATACACCCAGATACACCTGTACACCTGCTACCCCTCTCTGGACACACCCATACACGCAGATACACCAGTAGACCTGATACCCCTCCCTGGAGAATGCCATACAGATATACAGGGGTAAAAATTGTTCCTGATCCTGCTAGTGTGGGTCCTGAGGCTCTTGTTCCTCCTTCCTGATTGCTGTGGGGTAATAACTGTTCCTGAACATGGTGGTGTGGGTTCTGAGGCTCCGGTACCTCTTTCCTGATGGTTGAGTGGTGATAACTGTTCCTGAGCCTGGTGGTGTGGGTCCTGAGGCTCCTGTATCTCCTTCCTGATGGTTGAGGGGTGATAACTGTTCCTGAACCTGGTGGTGTGGGTCCTGAGCCTCTGGTACCTCCTTCCTGATGGTGGAGGGGTGATAACTGTTCCTGAAACTGGTGGTGTGGGTCCTGAGGCTCCTGTACCTCCTTCCTGATGGTTGAGGGGTGATAACTGTTCCTGAACCTGGTGGTCTGGGTCCTGAGGCTCCAGTACCTCCTCCTGATGGCTGAGGGGTGATAACTGTCCCTGAACCTGGTGGTGTGGGTCCTGATGCTCCTGTACCTCCTTCCTGATGGTTGAGGGGTAATAACTGTCCCTGAACCTGGTGGTGTGGGTCCTGCGGCTCCTGTACCTCCTTCCTGAGGGTTGAGGGGTGATAACTGTTCCTGAACATGGTAGTTTGGGTCCTGAGGCTCCTGTACCTCGTTCCTGATGTTTGAGGGGTAATAACTGTCCCTGAACCTGGTGGTGTGGGTCCTGATGCTCCCGTACCTCCTTCCTGATGGTTGAGGGGTGATAACTGTTCCTGAACCTGGTGGTGTGGGTCCTGAGGCTCCCGTACCTCCTTCCTGATGTTTGAGGGGTAATAACCGTCCCTGAACCTGCTGGTGTGTGTCCTGAGGCTCTGGTACCTCCTTCCTGATGGTTGAGGGATGATAACTGTTCCTGAACCTGGTGGTCTGGGTCCTGAGGCTCCTGTACCTCCTTCCTGATGGCTGAGGGGTAATAACTGTCCCTGAACCTGGTGGTGTGGGTCCTGGGGCTCCTGTACCTCCTTCTTGATGGTTGAGGGGTAATAACTATTCCTGAACCTGGTGGTGTGGGACCTGAGGCTCCCGTACCTCCTTCCTGATGGTTGAGGGGTGATAACTGTTCCTGAACCTGGTGGTGTGGGTCCTGAGGCTCCCGTACCTCCTTCCTGATGTTTGAGGGGTAATAACCGTCCCTGAACCTGGTGGTGTGTGTCCTGAGGCTCTGGTACCTCCTTCCTGATGGTTGAGGGATGATAACTGTTCCTGAACCTGGTGGTCTGGGTCCTGAGGCTCCTGAACCTCCTTCCTGATGGCTGAGGGGTAATAACTGTCCCTGAACCTGGTGGTGTGGGTCCTGGGGCTCCTGTACCTCCTTCTTGATGGTTGAGGGGTAATAACTATTCCTGAACCTGGTGGTGTGGGACCTGAGGCTCCCGTACCTCCTTCCTGATGTTTGAGGGGTAATAACCGTCCCTGAACCTGGTGGTGTGTGTCCTGAGGCTCCTGTACCACCTTCCTGATGGTTGAGGGGTGATAACTGTTCCTGAACCTGGTGGTCTGGGTCCTGAGGCTCCTGTACCTCCTTCCTGATGGTTGAGGGGTAGTAACTGTCCCTGAACCTGGTGGTGTGGGTCCTGGGGCTCCTGTACCTCCTTCTTGATGGTTGAGGGGTAATAACTATTCCTGAACCTGGTGGTGTGGGACCTGAGGCTCCCGTACCTCCTTCCTGATGTTTGAGGGGTAATAACCGTCCCTGAACCTGGTGGTGTGTGTCCTGAGACTCCTGTACCACCTTCCTGATGGTTGAGGGGTGATAACTGTTCCTGAACCTGGTGGTCTGGGTCTTGAGGCTCCTGTACCTCCTTCCTGATGGTTGAGGGGTAATAACTGTCCCTGAACCTGGTGGTGTGGGTCCTGGGGCTCCTGTACCTCCTTCTTGATGGTTGAGGGGTAATAACTATTCCTGAACCTGGTGGTGTGGGACCTGGGGCTCTTGTACCTCCTTCCTGATTGTTGAGGGGTAATAACTATTCCTGACCCTGGTGGTGTGAGTCCTGAGGGTCCTGCACCTCCTTCCTGATGGTTGAGGGGTAATAACTGTTCCTGAACCTGGTGGTGTGGGTCCTGAGGCTCCTGTACCTCCTTCCTGATGGTTGAGGGGCGATAACTGTCCCTGAACATGGTGGTGTGGGTCCTGAGGCTCCTGTATCTCCTTCCTGATGGCTGAGAGGTAATAACTGTCCCTGAACCTGGTGGTGTGGGTCCTGAGGCTTCTGTACCTCCTTCCTGATGGTTGAGGAGTAATAACTGTCCCTGAACCTGGTGGTGTGGGTCCTGGGGCTCCTGTTCCTCCTTCCTGATGGTTGAGGGGTGATAACTGTCCCTGAACCTGGTGGTGTGGGTCCTGGGGGCTCCTGTTCCTCCTTCCTGATGGTTGAGGGGTGATAAATGTCCCTGAACCTGGTGGAGTGGGTCCGGAGGCTCTGGTACCTCCTTCCTGATTGCTGTGGGGTAATAACTGCTCCTAAACCTGGTGGTGTGGGTCCTGGGGCTCCTGTACCTCCTTCTTGATGGTTGAGGGGTAATAACTATTCCTGAACCTGGTGGTGTGGGACCTGGGGCTCTTGTACCTCCTTCCTGATGGTTGAGGGGTAATAACTATTCCTGACCCTGGTGGTGTGAGTCCTGAGGGTCCTGTACCTCCTTCCTGATGGTTGAGGGGTAATAACTGTTCCTGAACCTGGTGGTGTGGGTCCTGAGGCTCCTGTATCTCCTTCCTGATGGCTGAGGGGTAATAACTGTCCCTGAACCTGGTGGTGTGGGTCCTGAGGCTTCTGTACCTCCTTCCTGATGGTTGAGGAGTAATAACTGTCCCTGAACCTGGTGGTGTGGGTCCTGGGGCTCCTGTTCCTCCTTCCTGATGGTTGAGGGGTGATAACTGTCCCTGAACCTGGTGGTGTGGGTCCTGCGGCTCCTGTACCTCCTTCCTGATGGTTGAGGGGTAATAACCGTCCCTGAACCTGGTGGTGTGGGTCCTGCGGATCCTGTACCTCCTTCCTGAGGGTTGAGGGGTGATAACTGTTCCTGAACATGGTAGTTTGGGTCCTGAGGCTCCTGTACCTCGTTCCTGATGTTTGAGGGGTAATAACCGTCCCTGAACCTGGTGGTGTGGGTCCTGATGCTCCCGTACCTCCTTCCTGATGGTTGAGGGGTGATAACTATTCCTGAACCTGGTGGTGTGGGTCCTGAGGCTCCCGTACCTCCTTCCTGATGTTTGAGGGGTAATAACCGTCCCTGAACCTGGTGGTGTGGGTCCTGAGGCTCTGGTACCTCCTTCCTGATTGCTGTGGGGTAATAACTGCTCCTAAACCTGGTGGTGTGGGTCCTGAGGCTCCTGTACCTCCTTCTTGATGGTTGAGGGGTAATAACTGTTTCTGAACATGGTGGTGTTGGTCCTGAGGCTCCTGTACCTCCTTCCTGATGGTTGAGGGGTAATAACTGTTCCTGAACCTGGTGGTGTGCATCCTGAGGCTCCTGTACCTCCTTCCTGATGGTTGAGGGGTAATAACTGTCCCTGAACCTGGTGGTGTGGGTCCTGAGGCTCCTGTACCACCATCCTGATGGTTGAGAGGTAATAACTGTTCCTGAACCCGGTGCTGTGCGTCATGAGGCTCCTGTACCTCCTTCGTGATTGTTGAGGGGTAATAACTGTTCCTGAACATGGTGGTGTGGGTTCTGAGGCTCCTGTACCTCCTTCCTGATGGTTGAGTGGTGATAACTGTTCCTGAGCCTGGTGGTGTGGGTCCTGAGGCTCCTGTACCTCCTTCCTGATGGTTGAGGGGTGATAACTGTTCCTGAACCTGGTGGTGTGGGTCCTGAGGCTCCCGTACCTCCTTCCTGATGTTTGAGGGGTAATAACCGTCCCAGAACCTGGTGGTGTGGGTCCTGAGGCTCCTGTACCTCCTTCCTGATGGTTGAGGGGTGATAACTGTTCCTGAACCTGGTGGTCTGGGTCCTGAGGCTCCTGTACCTCCTTCCTGATGGCTGAGGGGTGATAACTGTCCCTGAACCTACTGGTGTGGGTCCTGATGCTCCTGTACCTCCTTCCTGATGGTTGAGGAGTAATAACTGTCCCTGAACCTGGTGGTGTGGGTCCTGGGGCTCCTGTACCTCCTTCCTGATGGTTGAGGGGTAATAACTATTCCTGACCCTGGTGGTGTGAGTCCTGAGGCTCCTGTATCTCCTTCCTGATGGTTGAGGGGTAATAACTGTCCCTGAACCTGGTGGTGTGGGTCCTGCGGATCCTGTACCTCCGTCCTGAGGGTTGAGGGGTAATAACTGTCCCTGAACCTGGTGGTGTGGGTCCTGGGGCTCCTGTACCTCCATCCTGATGGCTGAGGGGTAATAACTGTCCCTGAACCTGGTGGTGTGGGTCCTGAGGCTTCTGTACCAACTTCCTGATGGTTGAGGAGTAATAACTGTCCCTGAACATGGTGGTGTGGGTCCTGGGGCTCCTGTTCCTCCTTCCTGATGGTTGAGGGGTGATAACTGTCCCTGAACCTGGTGGTGTGGGTCCTGCGGCTCCTGTACCTCCTTCCTGATGGTTGAGGGGTAATAAACGTCCCTGAACCTGGTGGTGTGGGTCCTGCGGCTCCTGTACCTCCTTCCTGAGGGTTGAGGGGTGATAACTGTTCCTGAACATGGTAGTTTGGGTCCTGAGGCTCCTGTACCTCGTTCCTGATGTTTGAGGGGTAATACCTGTCCCTGAACCTGGTGGTGTGGGTCCTGATGCTCCCGTACCTCCTTCCTGATGGTTGAGGGGTGATAACTGTTCCTGAACCAGGTGGTGTGGGTCCTGAGGCTCCCGTACCTCCTTCCTGATGTTTGAGGGGTAATAACCGTCCCTGAACCTGGTGGTGTGGGTCCTGAGGCTCTGGTACCTCCTTCCTGATTGCTGTGGGGTAATAACTGCTCCTAAACCTGGTGGTGTGGGTCCTGAGGCTCCTGTACCAACTTCTTGATGGTTGAGGGGTAATAACTGTTTCTGAACATGGTGGTGTTGGTCCTGAGGCTCCTGTACCTCCTTCCTGATGGTTGAGGGGTAATAACTGTTCCTGAACCTGGTGGTGTGCATCCTGAGGCTCCTGTACCTCCTTCCTGATGGTTGAGGGGTAATAACTGTCCCTGAACCTGGTGGTGTGGGTCCTGAGGCTCCTGTACCTCCATCCTGATGGTTGAGAGGTAATAACTGTTCCTGAACCCGGTGCTGTGCGTCATGAGGCTCCTGTACCTCCTTCGTGATTGTTGAGGGGTAATAACTGTTCCTGAACATGGTGGTGTGGGTTCTGAGGCTCCTGTACCTCCTTCCTGATGGTTGAGTGGTGATAACTTTTCCTGAGCCTGGTGGTGTGTGTCCTGAGGCTCCTGTACCTCCTTCCTGATGGTTGAGGGGTGATAACTGTTCCTGAACCTGGTGGTGTGGGTCCTGAGGCTCCCGTACCTCCATCCTGATGGTTGAGGGGTAATAACTGTCCCTGAACCTGGTGGTCTGGGTCCTGAGGCTCCTGTACCTCCTTCCTGATGGTTGAGAGGTAATAACTGTTCCTGAACCCGGTGCTGTGCGTCATGAGGCTCCTGTACCTCCTTCGTGATTGTTGAGGGGTAATAACTGTTCCTGAACATGGTGGTGTGGGTTCTGCGGCTCCTGTACCTCCTTCCTGATGGTTGAGTGGTGATAACTGTTCCTGAGCCTGGTGGTGTGGGTCCTGAGGCTCCTGTACCTCCTTCCTGATGGTTGAGGAGTAATAACTGTCCCTGAACCTGGTGGTGTGGGTCCTGGGGCTCCTGTACCTCCTTCCTGATGGTTGAGGGGTAATAACTATTCCTGACCCTGGTGGTGTGAGTCCTGAGGCTCCTGTATCTCCTTCCTGATGGTTGAGGGGTAATAACTGTCCCTGAACCTGGTGGTGTGGGTCCTGCGGATCCTGTACCTCCGTCCTGAGGGTTGAGGGGTAATAACTGTCCCTGAACCTGGTGGTGTGGGTCCTGGGGCTCCTGTACCTCCATCCTGATGGCTGAGGGGTAATAACTGTCCCTGAACCTGGTGGTGTGGGTCCTGAGGCTTCTGTACCAACTTCCTGATGGTTGAGGAGTAATAACTGTCCCTGAACATGGTGGTGTGGGTCCTGGGGCTCCTGTTCCTCCTTCCTGATGGTTGAGGGGTGATAACTGTCCCTGAACCTGGTGGTGTGGGTCCTGCGGCTCCTGTACCTCCTTCCTGATGGTTGAGGGGTAATAAACGTCCCTGAACCTGGTGGTGTGGGTCCTGCGGCTCCTGTACCTCCTTCCTGAGGGTTGAGGGGTGATAACTGTTCCTGAACATGGTAGTTTGGGTCCTGAGGCTCCTGTACCTCGTTCCTGATGTTTGAGGGGTAATACCTGTCCCTGAACCTGGTGGTGTGGGTCCTGATGCTCCCGTACCTCCTTCCTGATGGTTGAGGGGTGATAACTGTTCCTGAACCAGGTGGTGTGGGTCCTGAGGCTCCCGTACCTCCTTCCTGATGTTTGAGGGGTAATAACCGTCCCTGAACCTGGTGGTGTGGGTCCTGAGGCTCTGGTACCTCCTTCCTGATTGCTGTGGGGTAATAACTGCTCCTAAACCTGGTGGTGTGGGTCCTGAGGCTCCTGTACCAACTTCTTGATGGTTGAGGGGTAATAACTGTTTCTGAACATGGTGGTGTTGGTCCTGAGGCTCCTGTACCTCCTTCCTGATGGTTGAGGGGTAATAACTGTTCCTGAACCTGGTGGTGTGCATCCTGAGGCTCCTGTACCTCCTTCCTGATGGTTGAGGGGTAATAACTGTCCCTGAACCTGGTGGTGTGGGTCCTGAGGCTCCTGTACCTCCATCCTGATGGTTGAGAGGTAATAACTGTTCCTGAACCCGGTGCTGTGCGTCATGAGGCTCCTGTACCTCCTTCGTGATTGTTGAGGGGTAATAACTGTTCCTGAACATGGTGGTGTGGGTTCTGAGGCTCCTGTACCTCCTTCCTGATGGTTGAGTGGTGATAACTTTTCCTGAGCCTGGTGGTGTGTGTCCTGAGGCTCCTGTACCTCCTTCCTGATGGTTGAGGGGTGATAACTGTTCCTGAACCTGGTGGTGTGGGTCCTGAGGCTCCCGTACCTCCATCCTGATGGTTGAGGGGTAATAACTGTCCCTGAACCTGGTGGTCTGGGTCCTGAGGCTCCTGTACCTCCTTCCTGATGGTTGAGAGGTAATAACTGTTCCTGAACCCGGTGCTGTGCGTCATGAGGCTCCTGTACCTCCTTCGTGATTGTTGAGGGGTAATAACTGTTCCTGAACATGGTGGTGTGGGTTCTGCGGCTCCTGTACCTCCTTCCTGATGGTTGAGTGGTGATAACTGTTCCTGAGCCTGGTGGTGTGGGTCCTGAGGCTCCTGTACCTCCTTCCTGATGGTTGAGAGGTGATAACTGTTCCTGAACCTGGTGGTGTGGGTCCTGAGGCTCCTGTACCTCTTTCCTGATGGTTGAGGGGTGATAACTGTTCCTGAACCTGGTGGTCTGGGTCCTGAGGCTCCTGTACCTCCTTCTTGATGGTTGAGGGGTAATAACTGTCCCTGAACCTGGTGGTGTGGGTCCTAGGGCTCCTGTACCTCCTTCTTGATGGTTGAGGGGTAATAACTATTCCTGAACCTGGTGGTGTGGGACCTGGGGCTCCTGTACCTCCTTCCTGATGGTTGAGGGGTAATAACTGTCCCTGAACCTGGTGGTGAGGGTCCTGAGGCTCCTGTACCTCCTTCCTGATGGTTGAGGGGTAATAACTATTCCTGACCCTGGTGGTGTGAGTCCTGCTGCTCCTGTACCTCCTTCCTGAGGGTTGAGGGGTGATAACTGTTCCTGAACATGGTAGTTTGGGTCCTGAGGCTCCTGTACCTCGTTCCTGATGTTTGAGGGGTAATAACTGTCCCTGAACCTGGTGGTGTGGGTCCTGGAGCTCCTGTACCTCCTTCTTGATGTTTGAGGGGTAATAACCGTCCCTGAACCTGGTGGTGTGGGTCCTGAGGCTCTGGTACCTCCTTCCTGATTGCTGTGGGGTAATAACTGCTCCTAAACCTGGTGGTGTGGGTCCTGAGGCTCCTGTACCTCCTTCTTGATGGTTGAGGGGTAATAACTGTTTCTGAACATGGTGGTGTTGGTCCTGAGGCTCCTGTAGCTCCTTCCTGATGGTTGAGGGGTAATAACTGTTCATGAACCTGGTGGTGTGCATCCTGAGGCTCCTGTACCTCCTTCCTGATGGTTGAGGGGTAATAACTGTCCCTGAACCTGGTGGTGTGGGTCCTGAGGCTCCTGTACCTCCATCCTGATGGTTGAGAGGTAATAACTGTTCCTGAACCCGGTGCTGTGCGTCATGAGGCTCCTGTACCTCCTTCGTGATTGTTGAGGGGTAATAACTGTTCCTGAACATGGTGGTGTGGGTTCTGAGGCTCCTGTACCTCCTTCCTGATGGTTGAGTGGTGATAACTGTTCATGAGCCTGGTGGTGTGGGTCCTGAGGCTCCTGTATCTCCTTCCTGATGGTTGAGGGGTGATAACTGTTCCTGAACCTGGTGGTGTGGGTCCTGAGGCTCCCGTACCTCCTTCCTGATGTTTGAGGGGTAATAACCGTCCCTGAACCTGGTGGTTTGGGTCCTGAGGCTCTGGTACCTCCTTCCTGATGGTGGAGGGGTGATAACTGTTCCTGAACCTGGTGGTGTTGGTCCTGAGGCTCCTGTACCTCCTTCCTGATGTTTGAGGGGTGATAACTGTTCCTGAACCTGGTGGTCTGGGTCCTGAGGCTCCTGTACCTCCTTCCTGATGGCTGAGGGGTGATAACTGTCCCTGAACCTGCTGGTGTGGGTCCTGATGCTCCTGTACCTCCTTCCTGATGGTTGAGGAGTAATAACTGTCCCTGAACCTGGTGGTGTGGGACCTGGGGCTCCTGTACCTCCTTCCTGATGGTTGAGGGGTAGTAACTGTCCCTGAACCTGGTGGTGTGGGTCCTGAGGCTCCTGAACCTCCTTCCTGATGGTTGAGGGGTAATAACTATTCCTGACCCTGGTGGTGTGAGTCCTGAGGCTCCTGTATCTCCTTCGTGATGGTTGAGGGGTAATAACTGTCCCTGAACCTGGTGGTGTGGGTCCTGCGGCTCCTGTACCTCCTTCCTGAGGGTTGAGGGGTGATAACTGTTCCTGAACATGGTAGTTTGGGTCCTGAGGCTCCTGTACCTCGTTCCTGATGTTTGAGGGGTAATAACTGTCCCTGAACCTGGTGGTGTGGGTCCTGAGGCTCCTGTACCTCCTTCCCGATGGTTGAGGGGAAATAACTGTCCCTGAACCTGGTGGTGTGGGTCCTGGGGCTCCTGTACCTCCTTCTTGATGGTTGAGGGGTAATAACTATTCCTGAACCTGGTGGTGTGGTACCTGGGGCTCCTGTACCTCCTTCCTGATGGTTGAGGGGTAATAACTATTCCTGACCCTGGTGGTGTGAGTCCTGAGGCTCCTGTATCTCCTTCCTGATGGTTGAGGGGTAATAACTGTTCCTGAACCTGGTGGTGTGCATCCTGAGCCTCCTGTACCTCTTTCCTGATGGTTGAGGGGTAATAACTGTCCCTGAACCTGGTGGTGTGGGTCCTGAGGCTCCTGTACCTCGTTCCTGATGTTTGAGGGGTAATACCTGTCCCTGAACCTAGTGGTGTGGGTCCTGAGGCTCCTGTACCTCCATCCTGATGGTTGAGAGGTAATAACTGTTCCTGAACCCGGTGCTGTGCGTCATGAGGCTCCTGTACCTCCTTCGTGATTGTTGAGGGGTAATAACTGTTCCTGAACATGGTGGTGTGGGTTCTGAGGCTCCTGTACCTCCTTCCTGATGGTTGAGTGGTGATAACTGTTCATGAGCCTGGTGGTGTGGGTCCTGAGGCTCCTGTATCTCCTTCCTGATGGTTGAGGGGTGATAACTGTTCCTGAACCTGGTGGTGTGGGTCCTGAGGCTCCCGTACCTCCTTCCTGATGTTTGAGGGGTAATAACCGTCCCTGAACCTGGTGGTTTGGGTCCTGAGGCTCTGGTACCTCCTTCCTGATGGTGGAGGGGTGATAACTGTTCCTGAACCTGGTGGTCTGGGTCCTGAGGCTCCTGTACCTCCTTCCTGATGGCTGAGGGGTGATAACTGTCCCTGAACCTGCTGGTGTGGGTCCTGATGCTCCTGTACCTCCTTCCTGATGGTTGAGGAGTAATAACTGTCCCTGAACCTGGTGGTGTGGGACCTGGGGCTCCTGTACCTCCTTCCTGATGGTTGAGGGGTAGTAACTGTCCCTGAACCTGGTGGTGTGGGTCCTGAGGCTCCTGAACCTCCTTCCTGATGGTTGAGGGGTAATAACTATTCCTGACCCTGGTGGTGTGAGTCCTGAGGCTCCTGTATCTCCTTCCTGATGGTTGAGGGGTAATAACTGTCCCTGAACCTGGTGGTGTGGGTCCTGCGGCTCCTGTACCTCCTTCCTGAGGGTTGAGGGGTGATAACTGTTCCTGAACATGGTAGTTTGGGTCCTGAGGCTCCTGTACCTCGTTCCTGATGTTTGAGGGGTAATAACTGTCCCTGAACCTGGTGGTGTGGGTCCTGAGGCTCCTGTACCTCCTTCCCGATGGTTGAGGGGAAATAACTGTCCCTGAACCTGGTGGTGTGGGTCCTGGGGCTCCTGTACCTCCTTCTTGATGGTTGAGGGGTAATAACTATTCCTGAACCTGGTGGTGTGGTACCTGGGGCTCCTGTACCTCCTTCCTGATGGTTGAGGGGTAATAACTATTCCTGACCCTGGTGGTGTGAGTCCTGAGGCTCCTGTATCTCCTTCCTGATTGTTGAGGGGTAATAACTGTTCCTGAACCTGGTGGTGTGCATCCTGAGCCTCCTGTACCTCTTTCCTGATGGTTGAGGGGTAATAACTGTCCCTGAACCTGGTGGTGTGGGTCCTGAGGCTCCTGTACCTCGTTCCTGATGTTTGAGGGGTAATACCTGTCCCTGAACCTGGTGGTGAGGGTCCTGATGCTCCCGTACCTCCTTCCTGATGGTTGAGGGGTGATAACTGTTCCTGAACCTGGTGGTGTGGGTCCTGAGGCTCCCGTACCTCCTTCCTGATGTTTGAGGGGTAATAACCGTCCCTGAACCTGGTGGTGTGGGTCCTGAGGCTCTGGTACCTCCTTCCTGATTGCTGTGGGGTAATAACTGCTCCTAAACCTGGTGGTGTGGGTCCTGAGGCTCCTGTACCTCCTTCTTGATGGTTGAGGGGTAATAACTGTTTCTGAACATGGTGGTGTTGGTCCTGAGGCTCCTGTAGCTCCTTCCTGATGGTTGAGGGGTAATAACTGTTCCTGAACCTGGTGGTGTGCATCCTGAGGCTCCTGTACCTCCTTCCTGATGGTTGAGGGGTAATAACTGTCCCTGAAACTGGTGGTGTGGGTCCTGAGGCTCCTGAACCTCCATCCTGATGGTTGAGAGGTAATAACTGTTCCTGAACCCGGTGCTGTGCGTCATGAGGCTCCTGTACCTCCTTCGTGATTGTTGAGGGGTAATAACTGTTCCTGAACATGGTGGTGTGGGTTCTGCGGCTCCTGTACCTCCTTCCTGATGGTTGAGTGGTGATAACTGTTCCTGAGCCTGGTGGTGTGGGTCCTGAGGCTCCTGTACCTCCTTCCTGATGGTTGAGGGGTGATAACTGTTCCTGAACCTGGTGGTGTGGGTCCTGAGGCTCCTGTACCTCTTTCCTGATGGTTGAGGGATGATAACTGTTCCTGAACCTGGTGGTGTGGGTCCTGAGGCTCCTGTACCTCCTTCCTGATGGTTGAGGAGTAATAACTGTTCCTGAACCTGGTGGTGTGGGTCCTGAGGCTCCCGTACCTCCATCCTGATGGTTGAGGGGTAATAACTGTCCCTGAACCTGGTGGTGTGGGTCCTGAGGCTCCTGAACCTCCATCCTGATGGTTGAGAGGTAATAACTGTTCCTGAACCCGGTGCTGTGCGTCATGAGGCTCCTGTACCTCCTTCGTGATTGTTGAGGGGTAATAACTATTCCTGAACCTGGTGGTGTGGTACCTGGGGCTCCTGTACCTCCTTCCTGATGGTTGAGGGGTAATAACTATTCCTGACCCTGGTGGTGTGAGTCCTGAGGCTCCTGTATCTCCTTCCTGATGGTTGAGGGGTAATAACTGTTCCTGAACCTGGTGGTGTGCATCCTGAGCCTCCTGTACCTCTTTCCTGATGGTTGAGGGGTAATAACTGTCCCTGAACCTGGTGGTGTGGGTCCTGAGGCTCCTGTACCTCGTTCCTGATGTTTGAGGGGTAATACCTGTCCCTGAACCTGGTGGTGAGGGTCCTGATGCTCCCGTACCTCCTTCCTGATGGTTGAGGGGTGATAACTGTTCCTGAACCTGGTGGTGTGGGTCCTGAGGCTCCCGTACCTCCTTCCTGATGTTTGAGGGGTAATAACCGTCCCTGAACCTGGTGGTGTGGGTCCTGAGGCTCTGGTACCTCCTTCCTGATTGCTGTGGGGTAATAACTGCTCCTAAACCTGGTGGTGTGGGTCCTGAGGCTCCTGTACCTCCTTCTTGATGGTTGAGGGGTAATAACTGTTTCTGAACATGGTGGTGTTGGTCCTGAGGCTCCTGTAGCTCCTTCCTGATGGTTGAGGGGTAATAACTGTTCCTGAACCTGGTGGTGTGCATCCTGAGGCTCCTGTACCTCCTTCCTGATGGTTGAGGGGTAATAACTGTCCCTGAAACTGGTGGTGTGGGTCCTGAGGCTCCTGAACCTCCATCCTGATGGTTGAGAGGTAATAACTGTTCCTGAACCCGGTGCTGTGCGTCATGAGGCTCCTGTACCTCCTTCGTGATTGTTGAGGGGTAATAACTGTTCCTGAACATGGTGGTGTGGGTTCTGCGGCTCCTGTACCTCCTTCCTGATGGTTGAGTGGTGATAACTGTTCCTGAGCCTGGTGGTGTGGGTCCTGAGGCTCCTGTACCTCCTTCCTGATGGTTGAGGGGTGATAACTGTTCCTGAACCTGGTGGTGTGGGTCCTGAGGCTCCCGTACCTCCTTCCTGATGTTTGAGGGGTAATAACCGTCCCTGAACCTGGTGGTGTGGGTCCTGAGGCTCTGGTACCTCCTTCCTGATGGTGGAGGGGTGATAACTGTTCCTGAACCTGGTGGTGTGGGTCCTGAGGCTCCTGTACCTCTTTCCTGATGGTTGAGGGATGATAACTGTTCCTGAACCTGGTGGTCTGGGTCCTGAGGCTCCTGTACCTCCTTCCTGATGGCTGAGGGGTGATAACTGTCCCTGTACCTGCTGGTGTGGGTCCTGATGCTCCTGTACCTCCTTCCTGATGGTTGAGGAGTAATAACTATTCCTGACCCTGGTGGTGTGAGTCCTGAGGCTCCTGTATCTCCTTCCTGATGGTTGAGGGGTAATAACTGTTCCTGAACCTGGTGGTGTGCATCCTGAGCCTCCTGTACCTCTTTCCTGATGGTTGAGGGGTAATAACTGTCCCTGAACCTGGTGGTGTGGGTCCTGAGGCTCCTGTACCTCCATCCTGATGGTTGAGAGGTAATAACTGTTCCTGAACCCGGTGCTGTGCGTCATGAGGCTCCTGTACCTTCTTCGTGATTGTTGAGGGGTAATAACTGTCCCTGAACCTGCTGGTGTGGGTCCTGATGCTCCTGTACCTCCTTCCTGATGGTTGAGGAGTAATAACTGTCCCTGAACCTGGTAGTGTGGGTCCTGGGGCTCCTGTACCTCCTTCTTGATGGTTGAGGGGTAATAACTATTCCTGAACCTGGTGGTGTGGGACCTGGGGCTCCTGTACCTCCTTCCTGATGGTTGAGGGGTAATAACTGTCCCTGACCCTGGTGGTGAGGGTCCTGAGGCTCCTGTACCTCCTTCCTGATTGTTGAGGGGTGATAACTATTCCTGACCCTGGTGGTGTGAGTCCTGCGGCTCCTGTACCTCCTTCCTGAGGGTTGAGGGGTGATAACTGTTCCTGAACATGGAAGTTTGGGTCCTGAGGCTCCTGTACCTCGTTCCTGATGTTTGAGGGGTAATAACTGTCCCTGTACCTGGTGGTGTGGGTCCTGGAGTTCCTGTACCTCCTTCTTGATGTTTGAGGGGTAATAACCGTCCCTGAACCTGGTGGTGTGGGTCCTGAGGCTCTGGTACCTCCTTCCTGATTGCTGTGGGGCAATAACTGCTCCTAAACCTGGTGGTGTGGGTCGTGAGGCTCCTGTACCTCCTTCTTGATGGTTGAGGGGTAATAACTGTTTCTGAACATGGTGGTGTTGGTCCTGAGGCTCCTGTACCTCCTTCCTGATGGTTGAGGGGTAATAACTGTTCCTGAACCTGGTGGTGTGCATCCTGAGCCTCCTGTACCTCTTTCCTGATGGTTGAGGGGTAATAACTGTCCCTGAACCTGGTGGTGTGGGTCCTGAGGCTCCTGTACCTCCATCCTGATGGTTGAGAGGTAATAACTGTTCCTGAACCCGGTGCTGTGCGTCATGAGGCTCCTGTACCTCCTTCGTGATTGTTGAGGGGTAATAACTGTTCCTGAACATGGTGGTGTGGGTTCTGAGGCTCCTGTACCTCCTTCCTGATGGTTGAGTGGTGATAACTGTTCATGAGCCTGGTGGTGTGGGTCCTGAGGCTCCTGTACCTCCTTCCTGATGGTTGAGGGGTGATAACTGTTCCTGAACCTGGTGGTGTGGGTCCTGAGGCTCCCGTACCTCCTTCCTGATGTTTGAGGGGTAATAACCGTCCCTGAACCTGGTGGTGTGGGTCCTGGGGCTCCTGTACCTCCTTCTTGATGGTTGAGGGGTAATAATTATTCCTGAACCTGGTGGTGTGGGACCTGGGGCTCCTGTACCTCCTTCCTGATGGTTGAGGGGTAGTAACTGTCCCTGAACCTGGTGGTGTGGGTCCTGAGGCTCCTGAACCTCCTTCCTGATGGTTGAGGGGTAATAACTATTCCTGACCCTGGTGGTGTGAGTCCTGCGGCTCCTGTATCTCCTTCCTGATGGTTGAGGGGTAATAACTGTCCCTGAACCTGGTGGTGTGGGTCCTGCGGCTCCTGTACCTCCTTCCTGAGTGTTGAGGGGTGATAACTGTTCCTGAACATGGTAGTTTGGGTCCTGAGGCTCCTGTACCTCGTTCCTGATGTTTGAGGGGTAATAACTGTCCCTGAACCTGGTGGTGTGGGTCCTGAGGCTCCTGTACCTCCTTCCCGATGGTTGAGGGGAAATAACTGTCCCTGAACCTGGTGGTGTGGGTCCTGGGGCTCCTGTACCTCCTTCTTGATGGTTGAGGGGTAATAACTATTCCTGAACCTGGTGGTGTGGGACCTGGGGCTCCTGTACCTCCTTCCTGATGGTTGAGGGGTAATAACTGTCCCTGAACCTGGTGGTGAGGGTCCTGAGGCTCCTGTACCTCCTTCCTTATGGTTGAGGGGTAATAATTATTCCTGACCCTGGTGGTGTGAGTCCTGCGGCTCCTGTACCTCCTTCCTGAGGGTTGAGGGGTGATAACTGTTCCTGAACATGGTAGTTTGGGTCCTGAGGCTCCTGTACCTCTTTCCTGATGTTTGAGGGGTAATAACTGTCCCTGAACCTGGTGGTGTGGGTCCTGGAGCTCCTGTACCTCCTTCTTGATGTTTGAGGGGTAATAACCGTCCCTGAACCTGGTGGTGTGGGTCCTGAGGCTCTGGTACCTCCTTCCCGATTGCTGTGGGGTAATAACTGCTCCTAAACCTGGTGGTGTGGGTCCTGAGGCTCCTGTACCTCCTTCTTGATGGTTGAGGGGTAATAACTGTTTCTGAACATGGTGGTGTTGGTCCTGAGGCTCCTGTACCTCCTTCCTGATGGTTGAGGGGTAATAACTGTTCCTGAACCTGGTGGTGTGCATCCTGAGCCTCCTGTACCTCTTTCCTGATGGTTGAGGGGTAATAACTGTCCCTGAACCTGGTGGTGTGGGTCCTGAGGCTCCTGTACCTCCATCCTGATGGTTGAGAGGTAATAACTGTTCCTGAATCCGGTGCTGTGCGTCATGAGGCTCCTGTACCTCCTTCGTGATTGTTGAGGGGTAATAACTGTTCCTGAACATGGTGGTGTGGGTTCTGAGGCTCCTGTACCTCCTTCCTGATGGTTGAGTGGTGATAACTGTTCATGAGCCTGGTGGTGTGGGTCCTGAGGCTCCTGTACCTCCTTCCTGATGGTTGAGGGGTGATAACTGTTCCTGAACCTGGTGGTGTGGGTCCTGAGGCTCCCGTACCTCCTTCCTGATGTTTGAGGGGTAATAACCGTCCCTGAACCTGGTGGTGTGGGTCCTGAGGCTCTGGTACCTCCTTCCTGATGGTGGAGGGGTGATAACTGTTCCTGAAACTGGTGGTGTTGGTCCTGAGGCTCCTGTACCTCCTTCCTGATGGTTGAGGGGTGATAACTGTTCCTGAACCTGGTGGTCTGGGTCCTGAGGCTCCTGTACCTCCTTCCTGATGGCTGAGGGGTGATTACTGTCCCTGAACCTGCTGGTGTGGGTCCTGATGCTCCTGTACCTCCTTCCTGATGGTTGAGGAGTAATAACTGTCCCTGAACCTGGTGGTGTGGGTCCTGGGGCTCCTGTACCTCCTTCTTCATGGTTGAGGGGTAATAACTATTCCTGAACCTGGTGGTGTGGGACCTGGGGCTCCTGTACCTCCTTCCTGATGTTTGAGGGGTAGTAACTGTCCCTGAACCTGGTGGTGTGGGTCCTGAGGCTCCTGAACCTCCTTCCTGATGGTTGAGGGGTAATAACTATTCCTGACCCTGGTGGTGTGAGTCCTGAGGCTCCTGTATCTCCTTCCTGATGGTTGAGGGGTAATAACTGTCCCTGAACCTGGTGGTGTGGGTCTTGTGGCTCCTGTACCTCCTTCCTGAGGGTTGAGGGGTGATAACTGTTCCTGAACATGGTAGTTTGGGTCCGGAGGCTCCTGTACCTCGTTCCTGATGTTTGAGGGGTAATAACTGTCCCTGAACCTGGTGGTGTGGTTCCTGAGGCTCCTGTACCTCCTTCCCGATGGTTGAGGGGAAATAACTGTCCCTGAACCTGGTGGTGTGGGTCCTGGGGCTCCTGTACCTCCTTCTTGATGGTTGAGGGGTAATAACTATTCCTGAAACTGGTGGTGTGGTACCTGGGGCTCCTGTACCTCCTTCCTGATGGTTGAGGGGTAATAACTATTCCTGACCCTGGTGGTGTGAGTCCTGAGGCTCCTGTATCTCCTTCCTGATGATTGAGGTGTAATAACTGTCCCTGAACCTGGTGGTGTGGGTCCTGCGGATCCTGTACCTCCGTCCTGAGGGTTGAGGGGTAATAACTTTCCCTGAACCTGGTGGTGTGGGTCCTGGGGCTCCTGTACCTCCTTCCTGATGGATGACGGGTAATAACTGTCCCTGAACCTGGTGGTGTGGGTTCTGAGGCTCCTGTACCTCCTTCCTGATGGTTGAGGGGTGATAACTGTTCCTGAACATGGTAGTTTGGGTCCTGAGGCTGCTGTACCTCCTTCCTGATGTTTGAGGGATAATAACTGTCCCTGAACCTGGTGGTGTGAGTCCTGAGGCTCCTGTACCTCCTTCCTGATGGTTGAGTGGTGATAACTGTTCCTGAACCTGGTGGTGTGGGTCCTGAGGCTCCTGTACCTCCTTCCTGATGGCTGAGGGGTGATAACTGTCCCTGAACCTGGTGGTGTGGGTCCTGATGCTCCTGTACCTCCTTCCTGATGGTTGAGGAGTAATAACTGTTCCTGAACCTGGTGGTGTGGGTCCTGGGGCTCCTGTACCTCCTTCTTCATGGTTGAGGGGTAATAACTATTCCTGAACCTGGTGGTGTGGGACCTGGGGCTCCTGTACCTCCTTCCTGATGGTTGAGGGGTAGTAACTGTCCCTGAACCTGGTGGTGTGGGTCCTGAGGCTCCTGAACCTCCTTCCTGATGGTTGAGGGGTAATAACTATTCCTGACCCTGGTGGTGTGAGTCCTGAGGCTCCTGTATCTCCTTCCTGATGGTTGAGGGGTAATAACTGTCCCTGAACCTGGTGGTGTGGGTCCTGCGGCTCCTGTACATCCTTCCTGAGGGTTGAGGGGTGATAACTGTTCCTGAACATGGTAGTTTGGGTCCGGAGGCTCCTGTACCTCGTTCCTGATGTTTGAGGGGTAATAACTGTCCCTGAACCTGGTGGTGTGGGTCCTGAGGCTCCTGTACCTCCTTCCCGATGGTTGAGGGGAAATAACTGTCCCTGAACCTGGTGGTGTGGGTCCTGGGGCTCCTGTACCTCCTTCTTGATGGTTGAGGGGTAATAACTATTCCTGAACCTGGTGGTGTGGTACCTGGGGCTCCTGTACCTCCTTCCTGATGGTTGAGGGGTAATAACTATTCCTGACCCTGGTGGTGTGAGTCCTGAGGCTCCTGTATCTCCTTCCTGATGATTGAGGTGTAATAACTGTCCCTGAACCTGGTGGTGTGGGTCCTGCGGATCCTGTACCTCCGTCCTGAGGGTTGAGGGGTAATAACTTTCCCTGAACCTGGTGGTGTGGGTCCTGGGGCTCCTGTACCTCCTTCCTGATGGATGACGGGTAATAACTGTCCCTGAACCTGGTGGTGTGGGTTCTGAGGCTCCTGTACCTCCTTCCTGATGGTTGAGGGGTGATAACTGTTCCTGAACATGGTAGTTTGGGTCCTGAGGCTGCTGTACCTCCTTCCTGATGTTTGAGGGATAATAACTGTCCCTGAACCTGGTGGTGTGAGTCCTGAGGCTCCTGTACCTCCTTCCTGATGGTTGAGTGGTGATAACTGTTCCTGAACCTGGTGGTGTGGGTCCTGAGGCTCCCGTACCTCCTTCCTGATGTTTGAGGGGTAATACCCGTCCCTGAACCTGGTGGTGTGGGTCCTGAGGCTCCTGTACCTCCTTCCTGATGGTTGAGGGGTGATAACTTTTCCTGAACCTGGTGGTGTGGGTCCTGAGGCTCCTGTACCTCCTTCCTGATGGTTGAGGGGTAATAACTGTCCCTGAACCTGGTGGTGTGGGTCCTGGGGCTCCAGTACCTCCTTCTTGATGGTTGAGGGGTAATAACTATTCCTGAACCTGGTGGTGTTGGACCTGGGGCTCTTGTACCTCCTTCCTGATGGTTGAGGGGTAATAACTATTCCTGACCCTGGTGGGGATCTTGTACCTCCTTCCTGATGGTTGAGGGGTAATAACTATTCCTGACCCTGCTGGTGTGACTCCTGAGGGTCCTGTACCTCCTTCCTGATGGTTGAGGGGTAATAACTGTTCCTGAACCTGGTGGTGTGGGTCCTGAGGCTCCTGTACCTCCTTCCTGATGGTTGAGGAGTGATAACTGTCCCTGAACATGGTGGTGTGGGTCCTGAGGCTCCTGTATCTCCTTCCTGATGGCTGAGAGGTAATAACTGTCCCTGAACCTGGTGGTGTGGGTCCTGAGGCTTCTGTACCTCCTTCCTGATGGTTGAGGAGTAATAACTGTCCCTGAACCTGGTGGTGTGGGTACTGGGGCTCCTGTACCTCCTTCTTGATGGTTGAGGGGTAATAACTATTCCTGAACCTGGTGGTGTGGTACCTGGGGCTCCTGTACCTCCTTCCTGATGGTTGAGGGGTAATAACAATTCCTGTCCCTGGTGGTGTGAGTCCTGAGGCTCCTGTATCTCCTTCCTGATGGTTGAGGGGTAATAACTGTCCCTTAACCTGGTGGTGTGGGTCCTGCGGATCCTGTACCTCCGTCCTGAGGGTTGAGGGGTAATAACTGTCCCTGAACCTGGTGGTGTGGGTCCTGGGGCTCCTGTACCTCCTTCCTGATGGCTGAGGGGTAATAACTGTCCCTGAACCTGGTGGTGTGGGTCCTGAGGCTTCTGTACCTCCTTCCTGATGGTTGAGGAGTAATAACTGTCCCTGAACCTGGTGGTGTGGGTCCTGGGGCTCCTGTTCCTCCTTCCTGATGGTTGATGGGTGATAACTGTCCCTGAACCTGGTGTTGTGGGTCCTGCGGCTCCTGTACCTCCTTCCTGATGGTTGAGGGGTAATAACCGTCCCTGAACCTGGTGGTGTGGGTCCTGCGGCTCCTGTACCTCCTTCCTGAGGGTTGAGGGGTGATAACTGTTCCTGAACATGGTAGTTTGGGTCCTGAGGCTCCTGTACCTCGTTCCTGATGTTTGAGGGGTAATACCTGTCCCTGAACCTGGTGGTGTGGGTCCTGATGCTCCCGTACCTCCTTCCTGATGGTTGAGGGGTGATAACTGTTCCTGAACCTGGTGGTGTGGGTCCTGAGGCTCCCATACCTCCTTCCTGATGTTTGAGGGGTAATAACCGTCCCTGAACCTGGTGGTGTGGGTCCTGAGGCTCTGGTACCTCCTTCCTGATTGCTGTGGGGTAATAACTGCTCCAAAACCTGGTGGTGTGGGTCCTGAGGCTCCTGTACCTCCTTCTTGATGGTTGAGGGGTAATAACTGTTTCTGAACATGGTGGTGTTGGTCCTGAGGCTCCTGTACCTCCTTCCTGATGGTTGAGGGGTAATAACTGTCCCTGAACCTGGTGGTGTGGGTCCGGAGGCTCCTGTACCT
The DNA here is from genome assembly GCF_030144855.1 of Hypanus sabinus. NCBI lineage: Eukaryota > Metazoa > Chordata > Chondrichthyes > Myliobatiformes > Dasyatidae > Hypanus > Hypanus sabinus. The sequence continues at coordinate 86,679 of NW_026779324.1, read as the reverse complement.
CCATCCTGATGGTTGAGAGGTAATAACTGTTCCTGAACCCGGTGCTGTGCGTCATGAGGCTCCTGTACCTCCTTCCTGATGGTTGAGGAGTAATAACTGTCCCTGAACCTGGTGGTGTGGGTACTGGGGCTCCTGTACCTCCTTCTTGATGGTTGAGGGGTAATAACTATTCCTGAACCTGGTGGTGTGGTACCTGGGGCTCCTGTACCTCCTTCCTGATGGTTGAGGGGTAATAACTATTCCTGTCCCTGGTGGTGTGAGTCCTGAGGCTCCTGTATCTCCTTCCTGATGGTTGAGGGGTAATAACTGTCCCTTAACCTGGTGGTGTGGGTCCTGCGGATCCTGTACCTCCGTCCTGAGGGTTGAGGGGTAATAACTGTCCCTGAACCTGGTGGTGTGGGTCCTGGGGCTCCTGTACCTCCTTCCTGATGGCTGAGGGGTAATAACTGTCCCTGAACCTGGTGGTGTGGGTCCTGAGGCTTCTGTACCTCCTTCCTGATGGTTGAGGAGTAATAACTGTCCCTGAACCTGGTGGTGTGGGTCCTGGGTCTCCTGTTCCTCCTTCCTGATGGTTGATGGGTGATAACTGTCCCTGAACCTGGTGTTGTGGGTCCTGCGGCTCCTGTACCTCCTTCCTGATGGTTGAGGGGTAATAACCGTCCCTGAACCTGGTGGTGTGGGTCCTGCGGCTCCTGTACCTCCTTCCTGAGGGTTGAGGGGTGATAACTGTTCCTGAACATGGTAGTTTGGGTCCTGAGGCTCCTGTACCTCGTTCCTGATGTTTGAGGGGTAATACCTGTCCCTGAACCTGGTGGTGTGGGTCCTGATGCTCCCGTACCTCCTTCCTGATGGTTGAGGGGTGATAACTGTTCCTGAACCTGGTGGTGTGGGTCCTGAGGCTCCCATACCTCCTTCCTGATGTTTGAGGGGTAATAACCGTCCCTGAACCTGGTGGTGTGGGTCCTGAGGCACTGGTACCTCCTTCCTGATTGCTGTGGGGTAATAACTGCTCCAAAACCTGGTGGTGTGGGTCCTGAGGCTCCTGTACCTCCTTCTTGATGGTTGAGGGGTAATAACTGTTTCTGAACATGGTGGTGTTGGTCCTGAGGCTCCTGTACCTCCTTCCTGATGGTTGAGGGGTAATAACTGTCCCTGAACCTGGTGGTGTGGGTCCGGAGGCTCCTGTACCTCCATCCTGATGGTTGAGAGGTAATAACTGTTCCTGAACCCGGTGCTGTGCGTCATGAGGCTCCTGTACCTCCTTCGTGATTGTTGAGGGGTAATAACTGTTCCTGAACATGGTGGTGTGGGTTCTGAGGCTCCTGTACCTCCTTCCTGATGGTTGAGTGGTGATAACTGTTCCTGAGCCTGGTGGTGTGGGTCCTGAGGCTCCTGTACCTCCTTCCTGATGGTTGAGGGGTGATAACTGTTCCTGAACCTGGTGGTGTGGGTCCTGAGGCTCCCGTACCTCCTTCCTGACGTTTGAGGGGTAATAAACGTCCCTGAACCTGGTGGTGTGGGTCCTGAGGCTCTGGTACCTCCTTCCTGATGGTGGAGGGGTGATAACTGTTCCTGAACCTGGTGGTGTGGGTCCTGAGGCTCCTGTACCTCCTTCCTGATGGTTGAGGGGTGATAACTGTTCCTGAACCTGGTGGTCTGGGTCCTGAGGCTCCCGTACCTCCTTCCTGATGGCTGAGGGGTGATAACTGTCCCTGAACCTGCTGGTGTGGGTCCTGATGCTCCTGTTCCTCCTTCCTGATGGTTCAGGAGTAATAACTGTCCCTGAACCTGGTGGTGTGGGTCCTGGGGCTCCTGTACCTCCTTCTTGATGGTTGAGGGGTAATAAATATTCCTGAACCTGGTGGTGTGGGACCTGGGGCTCCTGTACCCCCTTCCTGATGGTTGCGGGGTAATAACTGTCCCTGAACCTGGTGGTGAGGGTCCTGCGGCTCCTGTACCTCCTTCCTGAGGGTTGAGGGGTGATAACTGTTCCTGAACATGGTAGTTTGGGTCCTGAGGCTCCTGTACCTCGTTCCTGATGTTTGAGGGGTAATAACTGTCCCTGAAACTGGTGGTGTGGGTCCTGAGGCTCCTGTACCTCCTTCCCGATGGTTGAGGGGTAATAACTGTCCCTGAACCTGGTGGTGTGGGTCCTGTGGCTCCTGTACCTCCTTCTTGATGGTTGAGGGGTAATAACTAGTCCTGAACCTGGTGGTGTGGTACCTTGGGCTCCTGTACCTCCTTCCTGATGGTTGAGGGGTAACAACTATTCCTGACCCTGGTGGTGTGAGTCCTGAGGCTCCTGTATCTCCTTCCTGATGGTTGAGGGGTAATAACTGTCCCTGAACCTGGTGGTGTGGGTCCTGCGGATCCTGTACCTCCGTCCTGAGGGTTGAGGGGTAATAACTGTCCCTGAACCTGGTGGTGTGGGTCCTGGGGCTCCTGTACCTCCTTCCTGATGGCTGAGGGGTAATAACTGTCCCTGAACCTGGTGGTGTGGGTCCTGAGGCTTCTGTACCTCCTTCCTGATGGTTGAGGAGTAATAACTGTCCCTGAACCTGGTGGTCTGGGTCCTGGGGCTCCTGTTCCTCCTTCCTGATGGTTGAGGGGTGATAACTGTCCCTGAACCTGGTGGTGTGGGTCCTGTGGCTCCTGTACCTCCTTCCTGATGGTTGAGGGGTAATAACCGTCCCTGAACCTGGTGGTGTGGGTCCTGCGGCTCCTGTACCTCCTTCCTGACAGTTGAGGGGTGATTACTGTTCCTGAACATGGTAGTTTGGGTCCTGAGGCTCCTGTACCTCGTTCCTGATGTTTGAGGGGTAATAACTGTCCCTGAACCTGGTGGTGTGGGTCCTGATGCTCCCGTACCTCCTTCCTGATGATTGAGGGGTGATAACTGTTCCTGAACCTGGTGGTGTGGGTCCTGAGGCTCCCGTACCTCCTTCCTGATGTTTGAGGGGTAATAACCGTCCCTGAACCTGGTGGTGTGGGTCCTGAGGCTCTGGTACCTCCTTCCTGATTGCTGTGGGGTAATAACTGCTCCTAAACCTGGTGGTGTGGGTCCTGAGGCTCCTGTACCTCCTTCTTGATGGTTGAGGGGTAATAACTGTTTCTGAACATGGTGGTGTTGGTCCTGAGGCTCCTGTACCTCCTTCCTGATGGTTGAGGGGTAATAACTGTTCCTGAACCGGGTGGTGTGCATCCTGAGGCTCCTGTACCTCCTTCCTGATGGTTGAGGGGTAATAACTGTCCCTGAACCTGGTGGTGTGGGTCCTGAGGCTCCTGTACCTCCATCCTGATGGTTGAGAGGTAATAACTGTTCCTGAACCCGGTGCTGTGCGTCATGAGGCTCCTGTACCTCCTTCGTGATTGTTGAGGGGTAATAACTGTTCCTGAACATGGTGGTGTGGGTTCTGAGGCTCCTGTACCTCCTTCCTGATGGTTGAGTGGTGATAACTGTTCCTGAGCCTGGTGGTGTGGGTCCTGAGGATCCCGTACCTCCTTCCTGATGTTTGAGGGGTGATAACTGTCCCTGAACCTGCTGGTGTGGGTCCTGAGGCTCCTGTACCTCCTTCCTGATGGTTGAGGAGTAATAACTGTCCCTGAACCTGGTGGTGTGGGTCCTGGGGCTCCTGTACCTCGTTCCTTATGTTTGAGGGGTAATAACTGTCCCTGAACCTGGTGGTGTGGGTCCTGAGGCTCCTGTACCTCCTTCCCGATGGTTGAGGGGAAATAACTGTCCCTGAACCTGGTGGTGTGGGTCCTGGGGCTCCTGTACCTCCTTCTTGATGGTTGAGGGGTAATAACTATTCCTGAACCTGGTGGTGTGGTACCTGGGGCTCCTGTACCTCCTTCCTGATGGTTGAGGGGTAATAACTATTCCTGACCCTGGTGGTGTGAGTCCTGAGGCTCCTGTAACTCCTTCCTGATGGTTGAGGGGTAATAACTGTCCCTGAACCTGGTGGTGTGGGTCCTGCGGATCCTGTACCTCCGTCCTGAGGGTTGAGGGGTAATAACTGTCCCTGAACCTGGTGGTGTGCATCCTGAGGCTCCTGTACCTCCTTCCTGATGTTTGAGGGGTAATAACCGTCCCTGAACCTGGTGGTGTGGGTCCTGAGGCTCTGGTACCTCCTTCCTGATGGTGGAGGGGTGATAACTGTTCCTGAAACTGGTGGTGTGGGTCCTGAGGCTCCTGTACCTCCTTCCTGATGGTTGAGGGGTGATAACTGTTCCTGAACCTGGTGGTCTGGGTCCTGAGGCTCCCGTACCTCCTTCCTGATGGCTGAGGGGTGATAACTGTCCCTGAACCTGCTGGTGTGGGTCCTGATGCTCCTGTTCCTCCTTCCTGATGGTTCAGGAGTAATAACTGTCCCTGAACCTGGTGGTGTGGGTCCTGGGGCTCCTGTACCTCCTTCTTGATGGTTGAGGGGTAATAAATATTCCTGAACCTGGTGGTGTGGGACCTGGGGCTCCTGTACCCCCTTCCTGATGGTTGAGGGGTAATAACTGTCCCTGAACCTGGTGGTGTGGGTCCTGCGGCTCCTGTACCTCCTTCCTGAGGGTTGAGGGGTGATAACTGTTCCTGAACATGGTAGTTTGGGTCCTGAGGCTCCTGTACCTCGTTCCTGATGTTTGAGGGGTAATAACTGTCCCTGAAACTGGTGGTGTGGGTCCTGAGGCTCCTGTACCTCCTTCCCGATGGTTGAGGGGTAATAACTGTCCTTGAACCTGGTGGTGTGGGTCCTGTGGCTCCTGTACCTCCTTCTTGATGGTTGAGGGGTAATAACTAGTCCTGAACCTGGTGGTGTGGTACCTTGGGCTCCTGTACCTCCTTCCTGATGGTTGAGGGGTAACAACTATTCCTGACCCTGGTGGTGTGAGTCCTGAGGCTCCTGTATCTCCTTCCTGATGGTTGAGGGGTAATAACTGTCCCTGAACCTGGTGGTGTGGGTCCTGCGGATCCTGTACCTCCGTCCTGAGGGTTGAGGGGTAATAACTGTCCCTGAACCTGGTGGTGTGAGTCCTGGGGCTCCTGTACCTCCTTCCTGATGGCTGAGGGGTAATAACTGTCCCTGAACCTGGTGGTGTGGGTCCTGAGGCTTCTGTACCTCCTTCCTGATGGTTGAGGAGTAATAACTGTCCCTGAACCTGGTGGTCTGGGTCCTGGGGCTCCTGTTCCTCCTTCCTGATGGTTGAGGGGTGATAACTGTCCCTGAACCTGGTGGTGTGGGTCCTGTGGCTCCTGTACCTCCTTCCTGATGGTTGAGGGGTAATAACCGTCCCTGAACCTGGTGGTGTGGGTCCTGCGGCTCCTGTACCTCCTTCCTGACGGTTGAGGGGTGATTACTGTTCCTGAACATGGTAGTTTGGGTCCTGAGGCTCCTGTACCTCGTTCCTGATGTTTGAGGGGTAATAACTGTCCCTGAACCTGGTGGTGTGGGTCCTGATGCTCCCGTACCTCCTTCCTGATGGTTGAGGGGTGATAACTGTTACTGAACCTGGTGGTGTGGGTCCTGAGGCTCCCGTACCTCCTTCCTGATGTTTGAGGGGTAATAACCGTCCCTGAACCTGGTGGTGTGGGTCCTGAGGCTCTGGTACCTCCTTCCTGATTGCTGTGGGGTAATAACTGCTCCTAAACCTGGTGGTGTGGGTCCTGAGGCTCCTGTACCTCCTTCTTGATGGTTGAGGGGTAATAACTGTTTCTGAACATGGTGGTGTTGGTCCTGAGGCTCCTGTACCTCCTTCCTGATGGTTGAGGGGTAATAACTGTTCCTGAACCGGGTGGTGTGCATCCTGAGGCTCCTGTACCTCCTTCCTGATGGTTGAGGGGTAATAACTGTCCCTGAACCTGGTGGTGTGGGTCCTGAGGCTCCTGTACCTCCATCCTGATGGTTGAGAGGTAATAACTGTTCCTGAACCCGGTGCTGTGCGTCATGAGGCTCCTGTACCTCCTTCGTGATTGTTGAGGGGTAATAACTGTTCCTGAACATGGTGGTGTGGGTTCTGAGGCTCCTGTACCTCCTTCCTGATGGTTGAGTGGTGATAACTGTTCCTGAGCCTGGTGGTGTGGGTCCTGAGGCTCCCGTACCTCCTTCCTGATGTTTGAGGGGTGATAACTGTCCCTGAACCTGCTGGTGTGGGTCCTGAGGCTCCTGTACCTCCTTCCTGATGGTTGAGGAGTAATAACTGTCCCTGAACCTGGTGGTGTGGGTCCTGGGGCTCCTGTACCTCGTTCCTTATGTTTGAGGGGTAATAACTGTCCCTGAACCTGGTGGTGTGGGTCCTGAGGCTCCTGTACCTCCTTCCCGATGGTTGAGGGGAAATAACTGTCCCTGAACCTGGTGGTGTGGGTCCTGGGGCTCCTGTACCTCCTTCTTGATGGTTGAGGGGTAATAACTATTCCTGAACCTGGTGGTGTGGTACCTGGGGCTCCTGTACCTCCTTCCTGATGGTTGAGGGGTAATAACTATTCCTGACCCTGGTGGTGTGAGTCCTGAGGCTCCTGTAACTCCTTCCTGATGGTTGAGGGGTAATAACTGTCCCTGAACCTGGTGGTGTGGGTCCTGCGGATCCTGTACCTCCGTCCTGAGGGTTGAGGGGTAATAACTGTCCCTGAACCTGGTGGTGTGCATCCTGAGGCTCCTGTACCTCCTTCCTGATGGTTGAGGAGTAATAACTGTCCCTGAACCTGGTGGTGTGGGTCCTGGGGCTCCTGTTCCTCCTTCCTAATGGTTGAGGGGTGATAACTGTCCCAGAACCTGGTGGTGTGGGTCCTGCGGCTCCTGTACCTCCTTCCTGATGGTTGAGGGGTAATAACCGTCCTTGAACCTGGTGGTGTGGGTCCTGAGGCTCCTGTACCTCGTTCCTGATGTTTGAGGGGTAATAACCGTCCCTGAACCTGGTGGTGTGGGTCCTGAGGCTCTGGTACCTCCTTCCTGATTGCTGTGGGGTAATAACTGCTCCTAAACCTGGTGGTGTTGGTCCTGAGTCTCCTGTACCTCCTTCTTGATGGTTGAGGGGTAATAACTGTTTCTGAACATGGTGGTGTTGGTCCTGAGGCTCCTGTACCTCCTTCCTGATGGTTGAGGGGTCATAACTGTTCCTGAACCTGGTGGTGTGCATCCTGAGGCTCCTGTACCTCCTTCCGGATGTTTGAGGGGTAATAACTGTCCCTGAACCTGGTGGTGTGGGTCCTGAGGCTCCTGTACCTCCATCCTGATGGTTGAGAGGTAATAACTGTTCCTGAACCCGGTGCTGTGCGTCATGAGGCTCCTGTACCTCCTTCCTGATGGTTGAGGGGTAATAACTGTTCCTGAACATGGTGGTGTGGTTTCTGAGGCTCCTGTACCTCCTTCCTGATGGTTGAGTGGTGATAACTGTTCCTGAGCCTGGTGGTGTGGGTCCTGAGGCTCCTGTACCTCCTTCCTGATGGTTGAGGGGTGATAACTGTTCCTGAACCTGGTGGTGTGGGTCCTGAGGCTCCCGTACCTCCTTCCTGATTGCTGTGGGGTAATAACTGCTCCTAAACCTGGTGGTGTTGGTCCTGAGTCTCCTGTACCTCCTTCTTGATGGTTGAGGGGTAATAAGTGTTTCTGAACATGGTGGTGTTGGTCCTGAGGCTCCTGTACCTCCTTCCTGATGGTTGAGGGGTCATAACTGTTCCTGAACCTGGTGGTGTGCATCCTGAGGCTCCTGTACCTCCTTCCGGATGTTTGAGGGGTAATAACTGTCCCTGAACCTGGTGGTGTGGGTCCTGAGGCTCCTGTACCTCCATCCTGATGGTTGAGAGGTAATAACTGTTCCTGAACCCGGTGCTGTGCGTCATGAGGCTCCTGTACCTCCTTCCTGATGGTTGAGGGGTAATAACTGTTCCTGAACATGGTGGTGTGGTTTCTGAGGCTCCTGTACCTCCTTCCTGATGGTTGAGTGGTGATAACTGTTCCTGAGCCTGGTGGTGTGGGTCCTGAGGCTCCTGTACCTCCTTCCTGATGGTTGAGGGGTGATAACTGTTCCTGAACCTGGTGGTGTGGGTCCTGAGGCTCCCGTACCTCCTTCCTGATGTTTGAGCGGTAATAACCGTCCCTGAACCTGGTGGTGTGGGTCCTGAGGCTCTGGTACCTCCTTCCTGATGGTGGAGGGGTGATAACTGTTCCTGAACCTGGTGGTGTTGGCCCTGAGGCTCCTGTACCTCCTTCCTGATGGTTGAGGGGTGATAACTGTTCCTGAACCTGGTGGTCTGGGTCCTGAGGCTCCTGTACCTCCTTCCTGATGGCTGAGGGGTGATAACTGTCCCTGAATCTGCTGGTGTGGGTCCTGATGCTCCTGTACCTCCTTCCTGATGGTTGAGGAGTAATAACTGTCCCTGAACCTGGTGGTGTGGGTCCTGGGGCTCCTGTACCTCCTTCCTGATGGTTGAGGGGTAATAACTATTCCTGAACCTGGTGGTGTGGGACCTGGGACTCCTGTACCTCCTTCCTGATGGTTGAGGGGTAATAACTGTTCCTGAACATGGTAGTTTGGGTCCTGAGGCTCCTGTACCTCGTTCCTGATGTTTGAGGGGTAATAACTGTTCCTGAACATGTTAGTTTGGGTCCTGAGGCTCCTGTACCTCGTTCCTGATGTTTGAGGGGTAATAACTGTCCCTGAACCTGGTGGTGTGGGTCCTGAGGCTCCTGTACCTCCTTCCCGATGGTTGAGGGGTAATAACTGTCCCTGAACCTGGTGGTGTGGGTCCTGTGGCTCCTGTACCTCCTTCTTGATGGTTGAGGGGTAATAACTAGTCCTGAACCTGGTGGTGTGGTACCTTGGGCTCCTGTACCTCCTTCCTGATGGTTGAGGGGTAACAACTATTCCTGACCCTGGTGGTGTGAGTCCTGAGGCTCCTGTATCTCCTTCCTGATGGTTGAGGGGTAATAACTGTCCCTGAACCTGGTGGTGTGGGTCCTGCGGATCCTGTACCTCCGTCCTGAGGGTTGAGGGGTAATAACTGTCCCTGAACCTGGTGGTGTGAGTCCTGGGGCTCCTGTACCTCCTTCCTGATGGCTGAGGGGTAATAACTGTCCCTGAACCTGGTGGTGTGGGTCCTGAGGCTTCTGTACCTCCTTCCTGATGGTTGAGGAGTAATAACTGTCCCTGAACCTGGTGGTGTGGGTCCTGGGGCTCCTGTTCCTCCTTCCTGATGGTTGAGGGGTGATAACTGTCCCTGAACCTGGTGGTGTGGGTCCTGTGGCTCCTGTACCTCCTTCCTGATGGTTGAGGGGTAATAACCGTCCCTGAACCTGGTGGTGTGGGTCCTGCGGCTCCTGTACCTCCTTCCTGACGGTTGAGGGGTGATTACTGTTCCTGAACATGGTAGTTTGGGTCCTGAGGCTCCTGTACCTCGTTCCTGATGTTTGAGGGGTAATAACTGTCCCTGTACCTGGTGGTGTGGGTCCTGATGCTCCCGTTCCTCCTTCCTGATGGTTGAGGGGTGATAACTGTTCCTGAACCTGGTGGTGTGGGTCCTGAGGCTCCCGTACCTCCTTCCTGATGTTTGAGGGGTAATAACCGTCCCTGAACCTGGTGGTGTGGGTCCTGAGGCTCTGGTACCTCCTTCCTGATTGCTGTGGGGTAATAACTGCTCCTAAACCTGGTGGTGTGGGTCCTGAGGCTCCTGTACCTCCTTCTTGATGGTTGAGGGGTAATAACTGTTTCTGAACATGGTGGTGTTGGTCCTGAGGCTCCTGTACCTCCTTCCTGATGGTTGAGGGGTAATAACTGTTCCTGAACCGGGTGGTGTGCATCCTGAGGCTCCTGTACCTCCTTCCTGATGGTTGAGGGGTAATAACTGTCCCTGAACCTGGTGGTGTGGGTCCTGAGGCTCCTGTACCTCCATCCTGATGGTTGAGAGGTAATAACTGTTCCTGAACCCGGTGCTGTGCGTCATGAGGCTCCTGTACCTCCTTCGTGATTGTTGAGGGGTAATAACTGTTCCTGAACATGGTGGTGTGGGTTCTGAGGCTCCTGTACCTCCTTCCTGATGGTTGAGTGGTGATAACTGTTCCTGAGCCTGGTGGTGTGGGTCCTGAGGCTCCCGTACCTCCTTCCTGATGTTTGAGGGGTAATAACCGTCCCTGAAACTGGTGGTGTGGGTCCTGAGGCTCTGGTACCTCCTTCCTGATGGTGGAGGGGTGATAACTGTTCCTGAACCTGGTGGTGTGTGTCCTGAGGCTCCTGTACCTCCTTCCTGATGGCTGAGGGGTGATAACTGTCCCTGAACCTGCTGGTGTGGGTCCTGAGGCTCCTGTACCTCCTTCCTGATGGTTGAGGAGTAATAACTGTCCCTGAACCTGCTGGTGTGGGTCCTGGGGCTCCTGTACCTCGTTCCTTATGTTTGAGGGGTAATAACTGTCCCTGAACCTGGTGGTGTGGGTCCTGAGGCTCCTGTACCTCCTTCCCGATGGTTGAGGGGAAATAACTGTCCCTGAACCTGGTGGTGTGGGTCCTGGGGCTCCTGTACCTCCTTCTTGATGGTTGAGGGGTAATAACTATTCCTGAACCTGGTGGTGTGGTACCTGGGGCTCCTGTACCTCCTTCCTGATGGTTGAGGGGTAATAACTATTCCTGACCCTGGTGGTGTGAGTCCTGAGGCTCCTGTAACTCCTTCCTGATGGTTGAGGGGTAATAACTGTCCCTGAACCTGGTGGTGTGGGTCCTGCGGATCCTGTACCTCCGTCCTGAGGGTTGAGGGGTAATAACTGTCCTTGAACCTGGTGGTGTGCATCCTGAGGCTCCTGTACCTCCTTCCTGATGGTTGAGGAGTAATAACTGTCCCTGAACCTGGTGGTGTGGGTCCTGGGGCTCCTGTTCCTCCTTCCTAATGGTTGAGGGGTGATAACTGCCCCTGAACCTGGTGGTGTGGGTCCTGCGGCTCCTGTACCTCCTTCCTGATGGTTGAGGGGTAATAACCGTCCTTGAACCTGGTGGTGTGGGTCCTGAGGCTCCTGTACCTCGTTCCTGATGTTTGAGGGGTAATAACCGTCCCTGAACCTGGTGGTGTGGGTCCTGAGGCTCTGGTACCTCCTTCCTGATTGCTGTGGGGTAATAACTGCTCCTAAACCTGGTGGTGTTGGTCCTGAGTCTCCTGTACCTCCTTCTTGATGGTTGAGGGGTAATAAGTGTTTCTGAACATGGTGGTGTTGGTCCTGAGGCTCCTGTACCTCCTTCCTGATGGTTGAGGGGTCATAACTGTTCCTGAACCTGGTGGTGTGCATCCTGAGGCTCCTGTACCTCCTTCCGGATGTTTGAGGGGTAATAACTGTCCCTGAACCTGGTGGTGTGGGTCCTGAGGCTCCTGTACCTCCATCCTGATGGTTGAGAGGTAATAACTGTTCCTGAACCCGGTGCTGTGCGTCATGAGGCTCCTGTACCTCCTTCCTGATGGTTGAGGGGTAATAACTGTTCCTGAACATGGTGGTGTGGTTTCTGAGGCTCCTGTACCTCCTTCCTGATGGTTGAGTGGTGATAACTGTTCCTGAGCCTGGTGGTGTGGGTCCTGAGGCTCCTGTACCTCCTTCCTGATGGTTGAGGGGTGATAACTGTTCCTGAACCTGGTGGTGTGGGTCCTGAGGCTCCCGTACCTCCTTCCTGATGTTTGAGGGGTAATAACCGTCCCTGAACCTGGTGGTGTGGGTCCTGAGGCTCTGGTACCTCCTTCCTGATGGTGGAGGGGTGATAACTGTTCCTGAACCTGGTGGTGTTGGCCCTGAGGCTCCTGTACCTCCTTCCTGATGGTTGAGGGGTGATAACTGTTCCTGAACCTGGTGGTCTGGGTCCTGAGGCTCCTGTACCTCCTTCCTGATGGCTGAGGGGTGATAACTGTCCCTGAATCTGCTGGTGTGGGTCCTGATGCTCCTGTACCTCCTTCCTGATGGTTGAGGAGTAATAACTGTCCCTGAACCTGGTGGTGTGGGTCCTGGGGCTCCTGTACCTCCTTCCTGATGGTTGAGGGGTAATAACTATTCCTGAACCTGGTGGTGTGGGACCTGGGACTCCTGTACCTCCTTCCTGATGGTTGAGGGGTAATAACTGTTCCTGAACATGGTAGTTTGGGTCCTGAGGCTCCTGTACCTCGTTCCTGATGTTTGAGGGGTAATAACTGTTCCTGAACATGTTAGTTTGGGTCCTGAGGCTCCTGTACCTCGTTCCTGATGTTTGAGGGGTAATAACTGTCCCTGAACCTGGTGGTGTGGGTCCTGAGGCTCCTGTACCTCCTTCCCGATGGTTGAGGGGTAATAACTGTCCCTGAACCTGGTGGTGTGGGTCCTGTGGCTCCTGTATCTCCTTCTTGATGGTTGAAGGGTAATAACTAGTCCTGAACCTGGTGGTGTGGTACCTTGGGCTCCTGTACCTCCTTCCTGATGGTTGAGGGGTAACAACTATTCCTGACCCTGGTGGTGTGAGTCCTGAGGCTCCTGTATCTCCTTCCTGATGGTTGAGGGGTAATAACTGTCCCTGAACCTGGTGGTGTGGGTCCTGCGGATCCTGTACCTCCGTCCTGAGGGTTGAGGGGTAATAACTGTCCCTGAACCTGGTGGTGTGGGTCCTGGGGCTCCTGTACCTCCTTCCTGATGGCTGAGGGGTAATAACTGTCCCTGAACCTGGTGGTGTGGGTCCTGAGGCTTCTGTACCTCCTTCCTGATGGTTGAGGAGTAATAACTGTCCCTGAACCTGGTGGTGTGGGTCCTGGGGCTCCTGTTCCTCCTTCCTGATGGTTGAGGGGTGATAACTGTCCCTGAACCTGGTGGTGTGGGTCCTGTGGCTCCTGTACCTCCTTCCTGATGGTTGAGGGGTAATAACCGTCCCTGAACCTGGTGGTGTGGGTCCTGCGGCTCCTGTACCTCCTTCCTGACGGTTGAGGGGTGATTACTGTTCCTGAACATGGTAGTTTGGGTCCTGAGGCTCCTGTACCTCGTTCCTGATGTTTGAGGGGTAATAACTGTCCCTGAACCTGGTGGTGTGGGTCCTGATGCTCCCGTACCTCCTTCCTGATGGTTGAGGGGTGATAACTGTTCCTGAACCTGGTGGTGTGGGTCCTGAGGCTCCCGTACCTCCTTCCTGATGTTTGAGGGGTAATAACCGTCCCTGAACCTGGTGGTGTGGGTCCTGAGGCTCTGGTACCTCCTTCCTGATTGCTGTGGGGTAATAACTGCTCCTAAACCTGGTGGTGTGGGTCCTGAGGCTCCTGTACCTCCTTCTTGATGGTTGAGGGGTAATAACTGTTTCTGAACATGGTGGTGTTGGTCCTGAGGCTCCTGTACCTCCTTCCTGATGGTTGAGGGGTAATAACTGTTCCTGAACCGGGTGGTGTGCATCCTGATGCTCCTGTACCTCCTTCCTGATGGTTGAGGAGTAATAACTGTCCCTGAACCTGGTGGTGTGGGTCCTGGGGCTCCTGTACCTCGTTCCTGATGTTTGAGGGGTAATAACTGTCCCTGAACCTGGTGGTGTGGGTCCTGAGGCTCCTGTACCTCCTTCCCGATGGTTGAGGGGAAATAACTGTCCCTGAACCTGGTGGTGTGGGTCCTGGGGCTCCTGTACCTCCTTCTTGATGGTTGAGGGGTAATAACTATTCCTGAACCTGGTGGTGTGGTACCTGGGGCTCCTGTACCTCCTTCCTGATGGTTGAGGGGTAATAACTATTCCTGACCCTGGTGGTGTGAGTCCTGAGGCTCCTGTAACTCCTTCCTGATGGTTGAGGGGTAATAACTGTCCCTGAACCTGGTGGTGTGGGTCCTGCGGATCCTGTACCTCCGTCCTGAGGGTTGAGGGGTAATAACTGTCCCTGAACCTGGTGGTGTGCATCCTGAGGCTCCTGTACCTCCTTCCTGATGGTTGAGGAGTAATAACTGTCCCTGAACCTGGTGGTGTGGGTCCTGGGGCTCCTGTTCCTCCTTCCTAATGGTTGAGGGGTGATAACTGTCCCTGAACCTGGTGGTGTGGGTCCTGCGGCTCCTGTACCTCCTTCCTGATGGTTGAGGGGTAATAACCGTCCTTGAACATGGTGGTGTGGGTCCTGAGGCTCCTGTACCTCGTTCCTGATGTTTGAGGGGTAATAACCGTCCCTGAACCTGGTGGTGTGGGTCCTGAGGCTCTGGTACCTCCTTCCTGATTGCTGTGGGGTAATAACTGCTCCTAAACCTGGTGGTGTTGGTCCTGAGTCTCCTGTACCTCCTTCTTGATGGTTGAGGGGTAATAACTGTTTCTGAACATGGTGGTGTTGGTCCTGAGGCTCCTGTACCTCCTTCCTGATGGTTGAGGGGTCATAACTGTTCCTGAACCTGGTGGTGTGCATCCTGAGGCTCCTGTACCTCCTTCCTGATGTTTGAGGGGTAATAACTGTCCCTGAACCTGGTGGTGTGGGTCCTGAGGCTCCTGTACCTCCATCCTGATGGTTGAGAGGTAATAACTGTTCCTGAACCCGGTGCTGTGCGTCATGAGGCTCCTGTACCTCCTTCCTGATGGTTGAGGGGTAATAACTGTTCCTGAACATGGTGGTGTGGTTTCTGAGGCTCCTGTACCTCCTTCCTGATGTTTGAGGGGTAATAACCGTCCCTGAACCTGGTGGTGTGGGTCCTGAGGCTCTGGTACCTCCTTCCTGATTGCTGTGGGGTAATAACTGCTCCTAAACCTGGTGGTGTGGGTCCTGAGGCTCCTGTACCTCCTTCTTGATGGTTGAGGGGTAATAACTGTTTCTGAACATGGTGGTGTTGGTCCTGAGGCTCCTGTACCTCCTTCCTGATGGTTGAGGGGTAATAACTGTTCCTGAACCGGGTGGTGTGCATCCTGAGGCTCCTGTACCTCCTTCCTGATGGTTGAGGGGTAATAACTGTCCCTGAACCTGGTGGTGTGGGTCCTGAGGCTCCTGTACCTCCATCCTGATGGTTGAGAGGTAATAACTGTTCCTGAACCCGGTGCTGTGCGTCATGAGGCTCCTGTACCTCCTTCGTGATTGTTGAGGGGTAATAACTGTTCCTGAACATGGTGGTGTGGGTTCTGAGGCTCCTGTACCTCCTTCCTGATGGTTGAGTGGTGATAACTGTTCCTGAGCCTGGTGGTGTGGGTCCTGAGGCTCCCGTACCTCCTTCCTGATGTTTGAGGGGTAATAACCGTCCCTGAACCTGGTGGTGTGGGTCCTGAGGCTCTGGTACCTCCTTCCTGATGGTGGAGGGGTGATAACTGTTCCTGAACCTGGTGGTGTGTGTCCTGAGGCTCCTGTACCTCCTTCCTGATGGCTGAGGGGTGATAACTGTCCCTGAACCTGCTGGTGTGGGTCCTGAGGCTCCTGTACCTCCTTCCTGATGGTTGAGGAGTAATAACTGTCCCTGAACCTGGTGGTGTGGGTCCTGGGGCTCCTGTACCTCGTTCCTTATGTTTGAGGGGTAATAACTGTCCCTGAACCTGGTGGTGTGGGTCCTGAGGCTCCTGTACCTCCTTCCCGATGGTTGAGGGGAAATAACTGTCCCTGAACCTGGTGGTGTTGGTCCTGGGGCTCCTGTACCTCCTTCTTGATGGTTGAGGGGTAATAACTATTCCTGAACCTGGTGGTGTGGTACCTGGGGCTCCTGTACCTCCTTCCTGATGGTTGAGGGGTAATAACTATTCCTGACCCTGGTGGTGTGAGTCCTGAGGCTCCTGTAACTCCTTCCTGATGGTTGAGGGGTAATAACTGTCCCTGAACCTGGTGGTGTGGGTCCTGCGGATCCTGTACCTCCGTCCTGAGGGTTGAGGGGTAATAACTGTCCCTGAACCTGGTGGTGTGCATCCTGAGGCTCCTGTACCTCCTTCCTGATGGTTGAGGAGTAATAACTGTCCCTGAACCTGGTGGTGTGGGTCCTGGGGCTCCTGTTCCTCCTTCCTAATGGTTGAGGGGTGATAACTGTCCCTGAACCTGGTGGTGTGGGTCCTGCGGCTCCTGTACCTCCTTCCTGATGGTTGAGGGGTAATAACCGTCCTTGAACCTGGTGGTGTGGGTCCTGAGGCTCCTGTACCTCGTTCCTGATGTTTGAGGGGTAATAACCGTCCCTGAACCTGGTGGTGTGGGTCCTGAGGCTCTGGTACCTCCTTCCTGATTGCTGTGGGGTAATAACTGCTCCTAAACCTGGTGGTGTTGGTCCTGAGTCTCCTGTACCTCCTTCTTGATGGTTGAGGGGTAATAAGTGTTTCTGAACATGGTGGTGTTGGTCCTGAGGCTCCTGTACCTCCTTCCTGATGGTTGAGGGGTCATAACTGTTCCTGAACCTGGTGGTGTGCATCCTGAGGCTCCTGTACCTCCTTCCGGATGTTTGAGGGGTAATAACTGTCCCTGAACCTGGTGGTGTGGGTCCTGAGGCTCCTGTACCTCCATCCTGATGGTTGAGAGGTAATAACTGTTCCTGAACCCGGTGCTGTGCGTCATGAGGCTCCTGTACCTCCTTCCTGATGGTTGAGGGGTAATAACTGTTCCTGAACATGGTGGTGTGGTTTCTGAGGCTCCTGTACCTCCTTCCTGATGGTTGAGTGGTGATAACTGTTCCTGAGCCTGGTGGTGTGGGTCCTGAGGCTCCTGTACCTCCTTCCTGATGGTTGAGGGGTGATAACTGTTCCTGAACCTGGTGGTGTGGGTCCTGAGGCTCCCGTACCTCCTTCCTGATGTTTGAGGGGTAATAACCGTCCCTGAACCTGGTGGTGTGGGTCCTGAGGCTCTGGTACCTCCTTCCTGATGGTGGAGGGGTGATAACTGTTCCTGAACCTGGTGGTGTTGGCCCTGAGGCTCCTGTACCTCCTTCCTGATGGTTGAGGGGTGATAACTGTTCCTGAACCTGGTGGTCTGGGTCCTGAGGCTCCTGTACCTCCTTCCTGATGGCTGAGGGGTGATAACTGTCCCTGAATCTGCTGGTGTGGGTCCTGATGCTCCTGTACCTCCTTCCTGATGGTTGAGGAGTAATAACTGTCCCTGAACCTGGTGGTGTGGGTCCTGGGGCTCCTGTACCTCCTTCCTGATGGTTGAGGGGTAATAACTATTCCTGAACCTGGTGGTGTGGGACCTGGGACTCCTGTACCTCCTTCCTGATGGTTGAGGGGTAATAACTGTTCCTGAACATGGTAGTTTGGGTCCTGAGGCTCCTGTACCTCGTTCCTGATGTTTGAGGGGTAATAACTGTTCCTGAACATGTTAGTTTGGGTCCTGAGGCTCCTGTACCTCGTTCCTGATGTTTGAGGGGTAATAACTGTCCCTGAACCTGGTGGTGTGGGTCCTGAGGCTCCTGTACCTCCTTCCCGATGGTTGAGGGGTAATAACTGTCCCTGAACCTGGTGGTGTGGGTCCTGTGGCTCCTGTATCTCCTTCTTGATGGTTGAAGGGTAATAACTAGTCCTGAACCTGGTGGTGTGGTACCTTGGGCTCCTGTACCTCCTTCCTGATGGTTGAGGGGTAACAACTATTCCTGACCCTGGTGGTGTGAGTCCTGAGGCTCCTGTATCTCCTTCCTGATGGTTGAGGGGTAATAACTGTCCCTGAACCTGGTGGTGTGGGTCCTGCGGATCCTGTACCTCCGTCCTGAGGGTTGAGGGGTAATAACTGTCCCTGAACCTGGTGGTGTGGGTCCTGGGGCTCCTGTACCTCCTTCCTGATGGCTGAGGGGTAATAACTGTCCCTGAACCTGGTGGTGTGGGTCCTGAGGCTTCTGTACCTCCTTCCTGATGGTTGAGGAGTAATAACTGTCCCTGAACCTGGTGGTGTGGGTCCTGGGGCTCCTGTTCCTCCTTCCTGATGGTTGAGGGGTGATAACTGTCCCTGAACCTGGTGGTGTGGGTCCTGTGGCTCCTGTACCTCCTTCCTGATGGTTGAGGGGTAATAACCGTCCCTGAACCTGGTGGTGTGGGTCCTGCGGCTCCTGTACCTCCTTCCTGACGGTTGAGGGGTGATTACTGTTCCTGAACATGGTAGTTTGGGTCCTGAGGCTCCTGTACCTCGTTCCTGATGTTTGAGGGGTAATAACTGTCCCTGAACCTGGTGGTGTGGGTCCTGATGCTCCCGTACCTCCTTCCTGATGGTTGAGGGGTGATAACTGTTCCTGAACCTGGTGGTGTGGGTCCTGAGGCTCCCGTACCTCCTTCCTGATGTTTGAGGGGTAATAACCGTCCCTGAACCTGGTGGTGTGGGTCCTGAGGCTCTGGTACCTCCTTCCTGATTGCTGTGGGGTAATAACTGCTCCTAAACCTGGTGGTGTGGGTCCTGAGGCTCCTGTACCTCCTTCTTGATGGTTGAGGGGTAATAACTGTTTCTGAACATGGTGGTGTTGGTCCTGAGGCTCCTGTACCTCCTTCCTGATGGTTGAGGGGTAATAACTGTTCCTGAACCGGGTGGTGTGCATCCTGAGGCTCCTGTACCTCCTTCCTGATGGTTGAGGGGTAATAACTGTCCCTGAACCTGGTGGTGTGGGTCCTGAGGCTCCTGTACCTCCATCCTGATGGTTGAGAGGTAATAACTGTTCCTGAACCCGGTGCTGTGCGTCATGAGGCTCCTGTACCTCCTTCGTGATTGTTGAGGGGTAATAACTGTTCCTGAACATGGTGGTGTGGGTTCTGAGGCTCCTGTACCTCCTTCCTGATGGTTGAGTGGTGATAACTGTTCCTGAGCCTGGTGGTGTGGGTCCTGAGGCTCCTTTACCTCCTTCCTGATGGTTGAGGGGTGATAACTGTTCCTGAACCTGGTGGTGTGGGTCCTGAGGCTCCCGTACCTCCTTCCTGATGTTTGAGGGGTAATAACCGTCCCTGAACCTGGTGGTGTGGGTCCTGAGGCTCTGGTACCTCCTTCCTGATGGTGGAGGGGTGATAACTGTTCCTGAACCTGGTGGTCTGGGTCCTGAGGCTCCTGTACCTCCTTCCTGATGGCTGAGGGGTGATAACTGTCCCTGAACCTGCTGGTGTGGGTCCTGATGCTCCTGTACCTCCTTCCTGATGGTTGAGGAGTAATAACTGTCCCTGAACCTGGTGGTGTGGGTCCTGGGGCTCCTGTACCTCGTTCCTGATGTTTGAGGGGTAATAACTGTCCCTGAACCTGGTGGTGTGGGTCCTGAGGCTCCTGTACCTCCTTCCCGATGGTTGAGGGGAAATAACTGTCCCTGAACCTGGTGGTGTGGGTCCTGGGGCTCCTGTACCTCCTTCTTGATGGTTGAGGGGTAATAACTATTCCTGAACCTGGTGGTGTGGTACCTGGGGCTCCTGTACCTCCTTCCTGATGGTTGAGGGGTAATAACTATTCCTGACCCTGGTGGTGTGAGTCCTGAGGCTCCTGTAACTCCTTCCTGATGGTTGAGGGGTAATAACTGTCCCTGAACCTGGTGGTGTGGGTCCTGCGGATCCTGTACCTCCGTCCTGAGGGTTGAGGGGTAATAACTGTCCCTGAACCTGGTGGTGTGCATCCTGAGGCTCCTGTACCTCCTTCCTGATGGTTGAGGAGTAATAACTGTCCCTGAACCTGGTGGTGTGGGTCCTGGGGCTCCTGTTCCTCCTTCCTAATGGTTGAGGGGTGATAACTGTCCCTGAACCTGGTGGTGTGGGTCCTGCGGCTCCTGTACCTCCTTCCTGATGGTTGAGGGGTAATAACCGTCCTTGAACATGGTGGTGTGGGTCCTGAGGCTCCTGTACCTCGTTCCTGATGTTTGAGGGGTAATAACCGTCCCTGAACCTGGTGGTGTGGGTCCTGAGGCTCTGGTACCTCCTTCCTGATTGCTGTGGGGTAATAACTGCTCCTAAACCTGGTGGTGTTGGTCCTGAGTCTCCTGTACCTCCTTCTTGATGGTTGAGGGGTAATAACTGTTTCTGAACATGGTGGTGTTGGTCCTGAGGCTCCTGTACCTCCTTCCTGATGGTTGAGGGGTCATAACTGTTCCTGAACCTGGTGGTGTGCATCCTGAGGCTCCTGTACCTCCTTCCTGATGTTTGAGGGGTAATAACTGTCCCTGAACCTGGTGGTGTGGGTCCTGAGGCTCCTGTACCTCCATCCTGATGGTTGAGAGGTAATAACTGTTCCTGAACCCGGTGCTGTGCGTCATGAGGCTCCTGTACCTCCTTCCTGATGGTTGAGGGGTAATAACTGTTCCTGAACATGGTGGTGTGGTTTCTGAGGCTCCTGTACCTCCTTCCTGATGGTTGAGTGGTGATAACTGTTCCTGAGCCTGGTGGTGTGGGTCCTGAGGCTCCTGTACCTCCTTCCTGATGGTTGAGGGGTGATAACTGTTCCTGAACCTGGTGGTGTGGGTCCTGAGGCTCCCGTACCTCCTTCCTGATGTTTGAGGGGTAATAACCGTCCCTGAACCTGGTGGTGTGGGTCCTGAGGCTCTGGTACCTCCTTCCTGATGGTGGAGGGGTGATAACTGTTCCTGAACCTGGTGGTGTTGGCCCTGAGGCTCCTGTACCTCCTTCCTGATGGTTGAGGGGTGATAACTGTTCCTGAACCTGGTGGTCTGGGTCCTGAGGCTCCTGTACCTCCTTCCTGATGGCTGAGGGGTGATAACTGTCCCTGAATCTGCTGGTGTGGGTCCTGATGCTCCTGTACCTCCTTCCTGATGGTTGAGGAGTAATAACTGTCCCTGAACCTGGTGGTGTGGGTCCTGGGGCTCCTGTACCTCCTTCCTGATGGTTGAGGGGTAATAACTATTCCTGAACCTGGTGGTGTGGGACCTGGGACTCCTGTACCTCCTTCCTGATGGTTGAGGGGTAATAACTGTTCCTGAACATGGTAGTTTGGGTCCTGAGGCTCCTGTACCTCGTTCCTGATGTTTGAGGGGTAATAACTGTCCCTGAACCTGGTGGTGTGGGTCCTGAGGCTCCTGTACCTCCTTCCCGATGGTTGAGGGGTAATAACCGTCCCTGAACCTGGTGGTGTGGGTCCTGCGGCTCCTGTACCTCCTTCCTGACGGTTGAGGGGTGATTACTGTTCCTGAACATGGTAGTTTGGGTCCTGAGGCTCCTGTACCTCGTTCCTGATGTTTGAGGGGTAATAACTGTCCCTGAACCTGGTGGTGTGGGTCCTGATGCTCCCGTACCTCCTTCCTGATGGTTGAGGGGTGATAACTGTTCCTGAACCTGGTGGTGTGGGTCCTGAGGCTCCCGTACCTCCTTCCTGATGTTTGAGGGGTAATAACCGTCCCTGAACCTGGTGGTGTGGGTCCTGAGGCTCTGGTACCTCCTTCCTGATTGCTGTGGGGTAATAACTGCTCCTAAACCTGGTGGTGTGGGTCCTGAGGCTCCTGTACCTCCTTCTTGATGGTTGAGGGGTAATAACTGTTTCTGAACATGGTGGTGTTGGTCCTGAGGCTCCTGTACCTCCTTCCTGATGGTTGAGGGGTAATAACTGTTCCTGAACCGGGTGGTGTGCATCCTGAGGCTCCTGTACCTCCTTCCTGATGATTGAGGGGTAATAACTGTCCCTGAACCTGGTGGTGTGGGTCCTGAGGCTCCTGTACCTCCATCCTGATGGTTGAGAGGTAATAACTGTTCCTGAACCCGGTGCTGTGCGTCATGAGGCTCCTGTACCTCCTTCGTGATTGTTGAGGGGTAATAACTGTTCCTGAACATGGTGGTGTGGGTTCTGAGGCTCCTGTAACTCCTTCCTGATGGTTGAGTGGTGATAACTGTTCCTGAGCCTGGTGGTGTGGGTCCTGAGGCTCCTGTACCTCCTTCCTGATGGTTGAGGGGTGATAACTGTTCCTGAACCTGGTGGTGTGGGTCCTGAGGCTCCCGTACCTCCTTCCTGATGTTTGAGGGGTAATAACCGTCCCTGAACCTGGTGGTGTGGGTCCTGAGGCTCTGGTACCTCCTTCCTGATGGTGGAGGGGTGATAACTGTTCCTGAACCTGGTGGTCTGGGTCCTGAGGCTCCTGTACCTCCTTCCTGATGGCTGAGGGGTGATAACTGTCCCTGACCCTGCTGGTGTGGGTCCTGATGCTCCTGTACCTCCTTCCTGATGGTTGAGGAGTAATAACTGTCCCTGAACCTGGTGGTGTGGGTCCTGGGGCTCCTGTACCTCGTTCCTGATGTTTGAGGGGTAATAACTGTCCCTGAACCTGGTGGTGTGGGTCCTGAGGCTCCTGTACCTCCTTCCCGATGGTTGAGGGGAAATAACTGTCCCTGAACCTGGTGGTGTGGGTCCTGGGGCTCCTGTACCTCCTTCTTGATGGTTGAGGGGTAATAACTATTCCTGAACCTGGTGGTGTGGTACCTGGGGCTCCTGTACCTCCTTCCTGATGGTTGAGGGGTAATAACTATTCCTGACCCTGGTGGAGTGAGTCCTGAGGCTCCTGTAACTCCTTCCTGATGGTTGAGGGGTAATAACTGTCCCTGAACCTGGTGGTGTGGGTCCTGCGGATCCTGTACCTCCGTCCTGAGGGTTGAGGGGTAATAACTGTCCCTGAACCTGGTGGTGTGCATCCTGAGGCTCCTGTACCTCCTTCCTGATGGTTGAGGAGTAATAACTGTCCCTGAACCTGGTGGTGTGGGTCCTGGGGCTCCTGTTCCTCCTTCCTAATGGTTGAGGGGTGATAACTGTCCCTGAACCTGGTGGTGTGGGTCCTGCGGCTCCTGTACCTCCTTCCTGATGGTTGAGGGGTAATAACCGTCCTTGAACCTGGTGGTGTGGGTCCTGAGGCTCCTGTACCTCGTTCCTGATGTTTGAGGGGTACTAACCGTCCCTGAACCTGGTGGTGTGGGTCCTGAGGCTCTGGTACCTCCTTCCTGATTGCTGTGGGGTAATAACTGCTCCTAAACCTGGTGGTGTTGGTCCTGAGTCTCCTGTACCTCCTTCTTGATGGTTGAGGGGTAATAACTGTTTCTGAACATGGTGGTGTTGGTCCTGAGGCTCCTGTACCTCCTTCCTGATGGTTGAGGGGTCATAACTGTTCCTGAACCTGGTGGTGTGCATCCTGAGGCTCCTGTACCTCCTTCCTGATGTTTGAGGGGTAATAACTGTCCCTGAACCTGGTGGTGTGGGTCCTGAGGCTCCTGTACCTCCATCCTGATGGTTGAGAGGTAATAACTGTTCCTGAACCCGGTGCTGTGCGTCATGAGGCTCCTGTACCTCCTTCCTGATGGTTGAGGGGTAATAACTGTTCCTGAACATGGTGGTGTGGTTTCTGAGGCTCCTGTACCTCCTTCCTGATGGTTGAGTGGTGATAACTGTTCCTGAGCCTGGTGGTGTGGGTCCTGAGGCTCCTGTACCTCCTTCCTGATGGTTGAGGGGTGATAACTGTTCCTGAACCTGGTGGTGTGGGTCCTGAGGCTCCCGTACCTCCTTCCTGATGTTTGAGGGGTAATAACCGTCCCTGAACCTGGTGGTGTGGGTCCTGAGGCTCTGGTACCTCCTTCCTGATGGTGGAGGGGTGATAACTGTTCCTGAACCTGGTGGTGTTGGCCCTGAGGCTCCTGTACCTCTTTCCTGATGGTTGAGGGGTGATAACTGTTCCTGAACCTGGTGGTCTGGGTCCTGAGGCTCCCGTACCTCCTTCCTGATGTTTGAGGGGTAATAACCGTCCCTGAACCTGGTGGTGTGGGTCCTGAGGCTCTGGTACCTCCTTCCTGATGGTGGAGGGGTGATAACTGTTCCTGAACCTGGTGGTCTGGGTCCTGAGGCTCCTGTACCTCCTTCCTGATGGCTGAGGGGTGATAACTGTCCCTGAACCTGCTGGTGTGGGTCCTGATGCTCCTGTACCTCCTTCCTGATGGTTGAGGAGTAATAACTGTCCCTGAACCTGGTGGTGTGGGTCCTGGGGCTCCTGTACCTCGTTCCTGATGTTTGAGGGGTAATAACTGTCCCTGAACCTGGTGGTGTGGGTCCTGAGGCTCCTGTACCTCCTTCCCGATGGTTGAGGGGAAATAACTGTCCCTGAACCTGGTGGTGTGGGTCCTGGGGCTCCTGTACCTCCTTCTTGATGGTTGAGGGGTAATAACTATTCCTGAACCTGGTGGTGTGGTACCTGGGGCTCCTGTACCTCCTTCCTGATGGTTGAGGGGTAATAACTATTCCTGACCCTGGTGGTGTGAGTCCTGAGGCTCCTGTAACTCCTTCCTGATGGTTGAGGGGTAATAACTGTCCCTGAACCTGGTGGTGTGGGTCCTGCGGATCCTGTACCTCCGTCCTGAGGGTTGAGGGGTAATAACTGTCCCTGAACCTGGTGGTGTGCATCCTGAGGCTCCTGTACCTCCTTCCTGATGGTTGAGGAGTAATAACTGTCCCTGAACCTGGTGGTGTGGGTCCTGGGGCTCCTGTTCCTCCTTCCTAATGGTTGAGGGGTGATAACTGTCCCTGAACCTGGTGGTGTGGGTCCTGCGGCTCCTGTACCTCCTTCCTGATGGTTGAGGGGTAATAACCGTCCTTGAACCTGGTGGTGTGGGTCCTGAGGCTCCTGTACCTCGTTCCTGATGTTTGAGGGGTAATAACCGTCCCTGAACCTGGTGGTGTGGGTCCTGAGGCTCTGGTACCTCCTTCCTGATTGCTGTGGGGTAATAACTGCTCCTAAACCTGGTGGTGTTGGTCCTGAGTCTCCTGTACCTCCTTCTTGATGGTTGAGGGGTAATAACTGTTTCTGAACATGGTGGTGTTGGTCCTGAGGCTCCTGTACCTCCTTCCTGATGGTTGAGGGGTCATAACTGTTCCTGAACCTGGTGGTGTGCATCCTGAGGCTCCTGTACCTCCTTCCTGATGGTTGAGGGGTGATAACTGTTCCTGAACCTGGTGGTGTGGGTCCTGAGGCTCCCGTACCTCCTTCCTGATGTTTGAGGGGTAATAACCGTCCCTGAACCTGGTGGTGTGGGTCCTGAGGCTCTGGTACCTCCTTCCTGATGGTGGAGGGGTGATAACTGTTCCTGAACCTGGTGGTGTTGGCCCTGAGGCTCCTGTACCTCCTTCCTGATGGTTGAGGGGTGATAACTGTTCCTGAACCTGGTGGTCTGGGTCCTGAGGCTCCTGTACCTCCTTCCTGATGGCTGAGGGGTGATAACTGTCCCTGAATCTGCTGGTGTGGGTCCTGATGCTCCTGTACCTCCTTCCTGATGGTTGAGGAGTAATAACTGTCCCTGAACCTGGTGGTGTGGGTCCTGGGGCTCCTGTACCTCCTTCCTGATGGTTGAGGGGTAATAACTATTCCTGAACCTGGTGGTGTGGGACCTGGGACTCCTGTACCTCCTTCCTGATGGTTGAGGGGTAATAACTGTTCCTGAACATGGTAGTTTGGGTCCTGAGGCTCCTGTACCTCGTTCCTGATGTTTGAGGGGTAATAACTGTCCCTGAACCTGGTGGTGTGGGTCCTGAGGCTCCTGTACCTCCTTCCCGATGGTTGAGGGGAAATAACTGTCCCTGAACCTGGTGGTGTGGGTCCTGGGGCTCCTGTACCTCCTTCCTGATGGTTGAGGGGTAATAACTATTCCTGACCCTGGTGGTGTGAGTCCTGAGGCTCCTGTACCTCCTTCCTGATGGTTGAGGGGTGATAACTGTTCCTGAACATGGTAGTTTGGGTCCTGAGGCTCCTGTACCTCCTTCCTGATGTTTGAGGGATAATAACTGTCCCTGAACCTGGTGGTGTGGGTCCTGAGGCTCCTGTACCTCCTTCCTGATGGTTGAGGGGTGATAACTGTTCCTGAACCTGGTGGTGTGGGTCCTGAGGCTCCCGTACCTCCTTCCTGATGTTTGAGGGGTAATAACCGTCCCTGAACCTGGTGGTGTGGGTCCTGAGGCTCCTGTACCTCCTTCCTGATTGTTGAGGGGTGATAACTGTTCCTGAACCTGGTGGTCTGGGTCCTGAGGCTCCTGTACCTCCTTCCTGATGGTTGAGGGGTAATAACTGTCCCTGAACCTGGTGGTGTGTGTCCTGGGGCTCCTGTACCTCCTTCTTGATGGTTGAGGGGTAATAACTATTCCTGAACCTGGTGGTGTGGGACCTGGGGCTCTTGTACCTCCTTCCTGATGGTTGAGGGGTAATAACTATTCCTGACCCTGGTGGTGTGAGTCCTGAGGGTCCTGTACCTCCTTCCTGATGGTTGAGGGGTAATAACTGTTCCTGAACCTGGTGGTGTGGGTCCTGAGGCTCCTGTACCTCCTTCCTGATGGTTGAGGGGTGATAACTGTCCCTGAACATGGTGGTGTGGGTCCTGAGGCTCCTGTATCTCCTTCCTGATGGCTGAGAGGTAATAACTGTCCCTGAACCTGGTGGTGTGGGTCCTGAGACTTCGGTACCTCCTTCCTGATTGTTGAGGAGTAATAACTGTCCCTGAACCTGGTGGTGTGGGTCCTGGGGCTCCTGTTCCTGCTTCCTGATGGTTGAGGGGTGATAACTGTCCCTGAACATGGTGGTGTGGGTCCTGGGGGCTCCTATACCTCCTTCCTGATGGCTGAGGGGTGATAACTGTTCCTGAACCTGGTGATGTGGGTCCTGAGGCTCTTGTACCTCCTTCCTGATGGTTGAGGGGTAATAACTGTCCCTGAACCTGGTGGTGTGGGTCCTGGGGCTCCTGTTCATCCTTCCTGATGGTTGAGGGGTGATAACTGTCCCTGAACCTGGTGGTGTGGGTCCTGGGGCCCTGTACCTCCTTCCTGATGGCTGAAGGTTGATAACTGTTCCTGAACCTGGTGGTCTGGGTCCTGAGGCTCCTGTACCTCCTTCCTGATGCTTGAGGGGTAATAACTGTCCCTGAACCTGGTGGTGTGGGTCCTGAGGCTCCTGTACCTCCTTCCTGATGGTTGAGGGGTGATAACTGTTACTGAACCTGGTGGTGTGGGTCCTGAGGCTTCTGTATCTCCTTCCTGATGGTTGAGGGGTGATAACTGTCCCTGAACCTGGTGGTGTGGTTCCTGAGGCTCCTGTACCTCCTTCCTGATGGTTGAGGGGGTAATAACTGTCCCTGAACCTGGTGGTGTGGGTCCTGAGGCTCCTGTACCTCCTTCCTGATGGTTGAGGGGTAATAACTGTCCCTGAACTTGGTGGTCTGGGTCCTGGGGCTCCTGTACCTTCTTCCTGATGGCAGCAGTGAGAAGAAGACAGGAGCTGGGGAACGGTGCACAGTTCTTGTGTCCATGACACAGGCAGTTCCCTTGCAGCAGATGGGCCATGTTCTGAAGAAAAACAGAATTAATATAAATCACGCGCAGTATTTACGATCAGAGCAAGAATAAATAGACATTCTGCATTTTCCCGTGAAGTGTTGCCTAACCCTGAGCCTAGCATCAGCTCTTGAACGGATTGGTTGAAAGAAGGCAGCTGTTTCTGAATCTCTGTCTGCCGGACTTCAGTCGCTGCGAGAAGCTGGCCAGGCTGCAGACGGACATGGCCCTGTGACCTTCGAACGGGGTTGGAGGCGAAATCGGATGCACGGCAACTCTGGCAGAAACTGCAAGGCATTGCTTCCTACAAAGCGAAACCCAATAGCAGGAACGGCTGCGATGCTTCACCACCAGATGAACTCAGCGCCTTCTATGCACGCTTGGAAAGGGAGAACATAACTACAGCTGTGAAGATCCCTGCTGCACCCGATGACCCTGTGACCTCTGTCTCAGAGGCCGATGTCAGACTGTCTTTACAGAGAGTGAACCCTCGCAAGTCGGAACGTCCCAATGGAGTACCTGGTCAGGCTCTGAAAACCTGTGCCAATCAACTAGTGGGAGTACTCACGGACATTATCAACCTCTCACTGCTACAGGCGGAACTAAAAAGGTAACATTTATACCAGTGCCTAAGAAGAATAATGTGGGCTGCCTTAATGACTATCGCGCGGTAGCACTCACATCTACGGTCACACACTCAGCAATTCAGGAACAGCTTCCTCCCCTCTGCCATCAGGGAGGAGGTACAAGAGCCTGAAGACACACACTCAGCGATTCAGGAACAGCTTCTTCCCCTCCGCCATCAGGGAGGAGGTACAGGAGCCTGAAGACACACACTCAGCGATTCAGGAACAGCTTCTTCCCCTCCGCCATCAGGGAGGAGGTACAGGAGCCTGAAGACACACACTCAGTGATTCAGAAACAGCTTCTTCCCCTCCGCCATCAGGGAGGAGGTACAGGAGCCTGAAGACACACACTCAGCGATTCAGGAACAGCTTCCTCCCCTCTGCCATCAGGGACGAGGTACAAGAGCCTGAAGACACACACTCAGCAATTCAGAAACAGCTTCTTCCCCTCCGCCATCAGGGAGGAGGTACAGGAGCCTGAAGACACACACTCAGTGATTCAGGCTCCACCATCAGGGAAGAAGTACAGGAGCCTGAAGACACACACTCAGCGATTCAGGAACAGCTTCTTCCCCTCCGCCATCGGGGAGGAGGTACAGGAGCCTGAAGAGACACACTCAGCGATTCAGGAACAGCTTCCTCCCCTCCGCCATCAGGGAGGAGGTACAGGAGCCTGAAGACACACACTCAGCTATTCAGGAACAGCTTCTTGACTCCGCCATCAGGGAGGAGGTACAGGAGCCTGAAGACACACACTCAGCGATTCAGGAACAGCTTCTTCCCCTCCGCCATCAGGGAGGGGGTACAGGAGCCTGAAGACACACACTCAGCGATTCAGGAACAGCTTCTTCCCCTCCGCCATCAGGGAGGAGGTACAGGAGCCTGAAGACACACACTCAGCGATTCAGGAACAGCTTCTTCCCCTCAGCCATCAGGGAGGAGGTACAGGAGCCTGAAGACACACACTCAGCGATTCAGGAACAGCTTCTTCCCCTCCGCCATCAGGGAGGAGGTACAGGAGCCTGAAGACACACACTCAGCGATTCAGGAACAACTTCTTCCCCTCCGCCATCAGGAAGGAGGTACAGGAGCCTGAAGACACACACTCAGTGATTCAGGAACAGCTTCTTCCCCTCCGCCATCAGGGAGGAGGTACAGGAGCCTGAAGACACACACTCAGCGATTCAGGAACAGCTTCTTCCCATCCGCCATCATCCCCAGTAGTATCCGCTACTTTTCGTTGGGTTTGTAGTACTGCACACTTTACATGTCACATATGGATATAATTCAACAGTCGTACACAAAGCATTTGCTGGAGGCTCAGATCTACGCTGTGGTATGCAGGAGTTTCCATTCTTTAAGAAGATTAATTTTGCTACAAGTACTTTAAAATGTAAACATGAGAGTTTCTGCAGCTGCAAAAAATTCACAGTCACACAAATTGCTGGAGGGACTCAGCAGGTCAGACAGCGTCTATGGAGAGGAATAAACACAAGAGATTCTGCAGATGCTGGAAATCCAGAGCAACACACACACACACACACACACACACACACACACACACACACACACACACACACACACACACACACACACACACACACACACACACACACACACACACACAGACAGACACAAACACACACACACACACTCACACAGACAGACACAAACACACACACACACACACACACACACACACAGCGTATATGGAGAGGAATAAACACAAGAGATTCTGCAGATGCTGGAAATCCAGAGCAACACACACACACACACACACACACAGACACACACACACACACACACACACACACACACACACACACAGACAGACACAAACACACACACACACACACTCACACACACACACACACTCACACACACACACACACACAGACACAAACACACACTCACACACACACACACATACACATACACACACACACAATGCTGGAGGAACTCAGCAGGTCAGGCAGCGTCTATGGAGAGGAATAACACAAGGGATTCTGCAGATGCTGGAAATCCAGAGCAACACACACACACACACACACACACACACACACACACACACACACACACACACACACACACACACAGCGTCTATGGAGAGGAATAAACACAAGAGATTCTGCAGATGCTGGAAATCCAGAGCAACACACACACACACACACACACACACACACACACACACACACACACACACACACACACACACACACACACACACACTCACACACACACACACACACTCACACACACTCACACACACACACAGACACTCACTCACACACACACACTCACACACTCACTCACACACACACAGACACAGACACTCACACACACACACACTCACTCACACACACACACACACACACACAGACACTCACACACACACTCACACACACACACACACACACACACAGTCACACACTCACACACACACACATACACAGACACACACACACACTCACACACAATGCTAGAGGAACTCAGCAGGGAATAAACAGTTGACATCTTGTATGAACACCCTTTATCAGGACTGGAAAAGAAGGGGGAAAATGCCAGAATAAAAAGATTGGGATGTGTGCAAGGGGGAGGAGTTGAGCTGGAAGGTGATAGGTGAATTCAGGTGGGTGGGGCGGGGGAAGGGGTTATAAAATAAGAAGCTGGGAGGTGATGAATGGGGAAAGTAAAAGACTGGAGAGGAAGGAATCTGACAGGAGAGGAGAGTGGACCCTGGGAGAAAGGGAAGGAGGAGGAACACCAGGGGGAGGTGATGGGTGGGAGAGGTAAAGGGCTGGAGAGGAAGAAATCTGAGGAGAGGAGAGTGGACCGTGGGAGAAAGGGAAGGAGGAGGAACACCAGGGGGAGGTGATGGGTGGGAAAGGTAAAGGGCTGGAGAGGAAGGAATCTGATAGGAGAGGAGAGTGGACCGAGGGTGAAAGGGAAGGAGGAGGAACACCAGGGGGAGGTGATGGGTGGGAGAGGTAAAGGGCTGGAGAGGAAGAAATCTGAGAGTGGACCGTGGGAGAAAGGGAAGGAGGAGGGACACCAGGGGGAGGTGATGGTGGGAGAGGTAAACGGCTGGAGAGGAAGGAATCTGATAGGAGAGGAGAGTGGACCGTGGGAGAAAGGGAAGGAGGAGGGACACCAGGGGGAGGTGACGGGTGGGGAAGGTAAAGGGCTGGAGAGGAAGGAATCTGACAGGAGAGGAGAGTGGACCGTGGGAGAAAGGGAAGGAGGAGGGACACCAGGGGGAGGTGATGGGTGGGGAAGGTAAAGGGCTGGAGAGGAAGGAATCTGATAGGAGAGGAGAGTGGACCGTGGGAGTAAGGGAAGGAGGAGGGACACCAGGGGGAGGTGATGGGTGGGGAAGGTAAAGGGCTGGAGAGGAAGGAATCTGACAGGAGAGGAGAGTGGACCGTGGGAGGAAGGGAAGGAGGAGGGACACCAGGGGGAGGTGATGGGTGGGAAAGGTAAGGGGCTGGAGAGGAAGGAATCTGACAGGAGAGGAGAGTGGACTGTGGGAGAAAGGGAAGGAGGAGGAACACCAGGGGGAGGTGATGGGTGGGAGAGGTAAAGGGCTGGAGAGGAAGGAATCTGATAGGAGAGGAGAGTGGACCGTGGGAGAAAGGGAAGGAGGAGGGACACCAGGGGGAGGTGATGGGTGGGGAAGGTAAAGGGGAGGAGAGGAAGGAATCTGATAGGAGAGGAGAGTGGACCAGAGGAGAAAGGGAAGGAGGAGGGACACCAGGGGAGGTGATGTGTGGGAGAGATAAAGGGCTGGAGAGGAAGGAATCTGATAGGAGAGGAGAGTGGACCGTGGGAGAAAGGGAAGGAGGAGGGACACCAGGGGGAGGTGATGGGTGGGAGAGGAAACACACACTCAGCGATTCAGGAACAGCTTCTTCCCCTCCGCCATCAGGGAGGAGGTACAGGAGCCTGAAGACACACACTCAGTGATTCAGGAACAGCTTCTTCCCCTCCGCCATCAGGGAGGAGGTACAGGAGCCTGAAGACACAAACTCAATGATTCAGGAACAGCTTCTTCCCCTCCGACATCGGGGAGGAGGTACAGGAGCCTGAAGACACACACTCAGCGATTCAGGAACAGCTTCTTCCCCTCCGCCATCAGGGAGGAGGTACAGGAGCCTGAAGACACACACTCAGCGATTCAGGAACAGCTTCTTCCCCTCTGCCATCCGATTCCTAAATGGACATTGAACCCATAAACATTATCTCAATACATTGGCTCTCTTTGCAATAATTATATACACATATATTTCTCATTTTAACTTATAGCATATTTTACCTATTGTGCTTCCCTGCCACTGTAATGCAAGAAATTCCATGATGTAGGCCAGTGACATTAAAGCCGATTCTGATTCTACACAGTGATTGCGCTAACCACGACAGTGACACGTCGCTGTTGGAGCTATTTTTCGGTTTGGGATGTACACATTCAGTGACTGGCTTTGGCTGCCAGTCTTCACGTCTGAAAATGTATGGTGGATTTAATTTGGAGTGCAGCTCTGAACCGTGGATTCCCAAAAGCCGGGAACCGCAGTCCGGACGATACTGATTAAGATTCACTTCTGACGCCCGTGGCGTGGATGTGAATCGGGGGCTGGTGGGGTGCGCGAAGTTTGTGTTTTGTTTCGTTGCCCACGCACTTCAAACGTGGAATTGCCCTATGGCGCTGGGCAGGTAAAATATCCCCCCGCTGGTCCAGCGTCCCCACCTGATGCCTGCTGTACCTCGTCTTGTCGAATGACGGTGCTGCTTTGTATCTACAAGTCATTTCCTCCGCTGACTTCATTCGCCCAACAGCATCGCCATCACTTGCACATTGAGAACGGAGACGAGGAGTCATATTGTCGTGAACCTATGGGATTGCCAGAGTCAGCTGGGGGTGGGGGGGGTGGTGTACGCCGTTTGGTATATAGGGTCAATGAGGATGCCTGGACTGGCTCAACAACTGTGTTAAATTTAGGTTTTGATTTTATCCCTTCAATATCAAGTTGTGTTCTAATAAGACTCTTAAATTTATCCAAAAAGGTTGAATTTTAAAACAAGACCAAGCAGAGTGTCAAAAAGTACCAATTTCTTGATTACGTCGAAAACATTGATGGGATGAATTTGGGTTTAATCTATTTATTTTTTGCGGTGTAGTATATAGTTGATGTAAAAAATTGTATTGTACTAATCTAAGTTGGACATCTGTTGTATTTGTCATAGTGTCAAGACATAGTCTTGACCAACTTGTTTCATCAATTTTAATATTCAAATCAGTTACTCATTTTTGTCTTGACTCATAAATTCCTTGTTTAATTGTCTGTTTTTGAATCGAATTATACATACAAGAAGTAAATTTTTCAATTTTACATTTTTGAATTAAAATTTCTATTTCATTAGGTTTCGGCATTAACTGGCGGTCTGGTGTTTTATAACTCTGTGCATCTGACTCGTTTTGCCTTTCTTGCTGCTTCCGCGATTTTCCCCTTTATTTGTGCCTGTGGGGGGGGGGGGTGGTTTCGGCGTTTCGCGGCCGCCCGTGGCGAAGTGCGGGAGACCGCTTCGCCTGCGCTCTGACTGCCCTGGAGGAGCTGGGGTCTCCCGGCGGCCGCCCATTATTTTAATTCCACTTCCCGTTCCCGCTCCGACACGTCAGCCACTGTCGCGACGAGGCCACAGCCAGGTTGGAGGAACAACGCCCTATATTCCGTCTGGGTCGCCCCCAACCCGACAGCACGGACATCGATTTCTCAGACTTCCAGTAACGCCCCCCCCCCCCACCCCGACCCTCACCATTCCCCATCCCCTTTTCCCTCTCTCATCTCAGCTCCTTGCCCGCCCATCGCCTCCCCTTACCTTCCTTCCGTGGCCTTCAGTCTCTTTCACCAATCAACCTCCCAGTGCTTTACGTCATCCCTGCCCCTCCAAATTTCACCTTGTGTGTCTCACTTTCCCCTCCCTCTGTGGTGAACTACATATACCTGTCTGGACACCCCCCCCCCCACCTGACTGCTCCTGTGTCTCCTCCACTGACCCCGGTATAAAGGTGATTGATGGTGAACTACATATACCTGTCTGGACACCCCCCCCCCCCCCACTGACCCCGGTATAAAGGTGATTGATGGTGAACTACATATACCTGTCTGGACACCCCCCCCCACTGACTGCTCCTGTGTCTCCCCCCACTGACCCCTGTATAAAGGTGATTTATGGTGAACTACATATACCTGTCTGGACACCCCCCCCCCCACTGACTGCTCCTGTGGCTCCTCCCACTGACCCCGGTATAAAGGTGATTGATGGTGAACTACATATACCTGTCTGGACACCCCCCCCCCCCCCACTGACCCCGGTATAAAGGTGATTGATGGTGAACTACATATACCTGTCTGGACACCCCCCCCCCACTGACTGCTCCTGTGTCTC
>NW_026779324.1:42500-47500 GCF_030144855.1 Hypanus sabinus | reverse complement strand
AATCATCTCTTAGAAGTCCCCAAACGGCGTTAGCTCTCTGCACTAAAATCTCTCGCCTATGGGGCTCTCATTGGCTGAGGTCCACTATGGATATTGCGTCCTAGATGTCCCTGTGATACGCAAGGTGGAGCAGTATGATATGCCAGTGTTATGAAATGCTCACTGCCTCTTCTACTCAGCTCAAGCTGGTAAAACCTGAGGTACGGGCGTAACAGAGCACACCCATTTCTCAATTGCTGGGAACTTTCGGACTATTCCAGTGGTGTTCAGTATTGTGGCTTTCTGGAGATTTATAAAGATATTGCTGTGTAGCCCTGATTGTTTAATGCTGTTGTGCTGCGACTTTGGGATGATACCAGTTGTAGGTATTACTATTGGGACATTGTTTACCCTGTTCCCAGTCCATAGTCTTTCAATTTCCTCTTTCAATTGTGTAGTGACTTTGGGATGATACCAGTTGTAGATATTACTATTGGGACAATGCATACCCTGTTCATGTTCCATAGTCTATCAATTTCCTCTTTTAATTGTGTAGTGACTTTGGGATGATACCAGTTGTAGATATTACTATTGGGACAATGCATACCCTGTTCATGTTCCATAGTCTATCAATTTCCTCTTTTAATTGTGTAGTGACTTTAGGATGATACCAGTTGTAGATATTACTATTGGGGCGATGTATACCCTGTTCATGTTCCATAGTCTATCAATTTCCTCTTTTAATTGTGTAGTGACTTTGGGATGATACCAGTTGTAGATATTACTATTGGGATGATGTATACCCTGTTCATGTTCCATAGTCTATCAATTTCCTCTTTTAATTCAGCACATTTCTGGTTTTTAATCACTGATGGATTTCCATCAGCTTTGTGCAACTGGAATGACGATATCTATTAAATAAGTTGTTCTTGCTCATTTGTCATGCATTATTATATTTTGATGTTGCTGGTGAGGCGGGGTGGGGCTCTTTGCCTTGCTGCTACTTTTGCGTGGCAGGAGGAACTGGGGGAGGGGGCTTTGGGGTTCTAACGCTTAACAGTCATTCATTCTTTGGGGGAATTCCTCTGTTCTTCGTGGATGTCTGCGAAGAAACAGAATTTCAGGATGTATAATCTACACGTTTCTCTGACATTAAATGTACCCGTTGAAACCTACTGAATACTACATCTGGATGGTTACTATCGATTGTCCCATCTGCAATACTGGATCGATCGCGATATACTTTGCCGGACTCTGATTCTAAACGTGGATCAGGCTTGGACTTGTCAGATATGGTGTCTCTGGTGGGCTGGCGTTTTAAAGCAAGATTTTGGCGAATGGTGCTTGCCTCTTGGCTGAGCCCGTGTCAGCCATCAGATTGAGTTAAACCGCTGCAGGATCCCATAACGTGTTGAACCGTTCCTGGGTTCTCTCGGCATTTTCTGCATTTTTCGCCTTTAATCCGTCGGTCTGTTATTATGTATTTTTTCATAATCTTTTTGGTGTTCACCACCTGGTCCCGTATTGCCACAAGGGACACATCTTTTTTTTCTGGGAGGAGGTTTCCAACCAAGCGTTCGATACTTCCTTGCCGGCGGCAACTCTGCGCAGGCTGCGGGGAAGGTCATGCTCTTCCCTGCGTTTACCCTTTCTCCTACGGTGATAATCCCTTCATTTCTCCGGGTTGTGGTTCAGTGATGTGCACTTCTCATCAGAAACGACTTCGCTCGCGCCGAGCGCTGAATCCCGATTTCGTCGATGAAATCGCATCCTCAGAAGTTTTATCCGACACTTGTGTAAATTTTTTTAATGTCTGTTATTATTCCTCTTCCTGCTTATGCTCTCAGTTGCGTTAATCGCTTCGAGAATACTTGGTGCCTTCTGAAAATCTGTCGTTTCATTTATTATTATTTTGCTTGAGAATTTTCCAGATTGGTTTCGAACCAAGGTATAATGCCAAAAGAATATACATTAATATGGGTGCAGCAAATGCGTTTATTGACGTTGTTATATTTTTACTGTTGAGCTCTGTTTGGAAGGTTTCCTTAAGCCTTGAAGTGAAGTCTGTTGAAAGTTTTCCCTTTAGCGCATTATGATCTATTTCTATTGTGATCTATTTTCATTGCTTGCTGATGTCCCGGATGCTCATATGTTTCAGATGCATCAATCAGCTGTATTGTTTTATACTCTGCTGTTGCTATTGCACTTTTACATAGAACATAGAAAAGTACAGCACAGTACAGGCCCTTCGGCCCACAATGTTGTGCCGACCCTTAAACCCTGCCTCCCATATAACCCCCCACCTTAAATTCCTCCATATACTCCAAATTGTCTCACCTCACTGTGCCACCTGACCTCTGCGATTGGATTTACAGCTTCCTGACCAACAGAAGTCAGCAGGTAAGGATGGGACAGGTCACCTCGGATACTCAAATCACCAACACCGGCGCCCCCCAGGGGTGTGTCCTCTCTCCACTGCTGTTCTCCCTCTACACCAATGACTGCACCTCCTCCAACCCCTATGTGAAGCTTTTGAAGTTTGCAGACGACACCACCGTCATCGGACTCATCCAGGACAGTGATGAGTCTGCATATCGACAGCAGGTGGACCAACTGGCGCTCTGGTGCAGTCGGAACAATCTGGAGCTGAACACGCTCAAGACAAAGAAGATGATAGTGGATTTCAGGAGACATCCCCCCCGTATGTCCCCCCTCACAGTCCTCGGCAGCCCTGTGTCCACCGTGGAGAACTTCAGGTTCCTGGGAACCACCATCTCTCAGGATCTGAAGTGGGAGCAGAACATCAGCTCCATCCTGAAGAAGGCCCAGCAGTGGATGTACTTCCTGCGGCTCTTGAGGAAATATGGTCTGCCTCAGGAATTGCTGCTGCAGTTCTACACTGCAGTCATTGAGTCTGTCCTGTGCACCTCCGTCACTGTGTGGTTTGGAGCCGCCACCAAGCAGGACAGAACCAGACTACAGCGCACAGTGAGGACTGCCGAGCGCATCATTGGAGCCTCCCTGCCCTCTATTGTGGACCTGTACTCTTCCAGGTTGAAGAAGAGGGCGGGGAACATCATAAAGGACTCCTCCCATCCTGCGCACGGACTGTTTGAACTGCTTCCGTCTGGTAGGCGCTTCAGATCCCTCCAGATTAAGACTAATAGGCACTGGAGAAGTTTTTTCCCTACTGTGGTCACTTTTCTGAACAGTTAACTGCCGGTTAACTGTCGGCTAACTATTACTAGGATTGCACCACTTGTATGTATAATCTATATTTTCATTTATATTTATCATTATTATTGTTATGAGCAGAGAGACAACATCTGCCGGAAGTAAATTCCTTGTATGTGCACAGGTACTTGGCGATTAAAGTCTGATTCTAATTCTGATTCTGATTCTGATACCTGTCCAGTAGTCTCTTAAATTTCACTAGTGTATCTGCCTCCACCACTGACTCAGGCAATGCATTCCACGCACCAACCATTCTCTGAGTGAAAAACCTTCCTCTAATATCCCCCTCGAACTTCCCACCCCTCACCTTAAAGCCATGTCCTCTTGTACTGAGCAGTGGTGCCCTGGGGAAGAGGCGCTGGCTGTCCACTCTGTCTATTCCTCTTAATATCTTGTACACCTCTATCATGTCTCCTCTCATCCTCCTTCTCTCCAGAGAGTAAAGCCCTAGCTCCCTTAATCTCTGATCATAATGCATACTCTCTAAACCAGGCAGCATCCTGGTAAATCTCCTCTGTATCCTTTCCAATGCTTCCACATCCTTCCTATAGTGAGGCGACCAGAACTGGACACAGTACTCCAAATGTGGCCTAACTAGAGTTTTATAGAGCTGCATCATTACATCGCGTCTCTTAAACTCTACCCCTCGACTTATGAAAGCTAACATCCCATAAGCTTTCTTAACTACCCTATCTACCTGTGAGGCAACTTTCAGGGTATCTGTGGACGTGTACACCCCAGATCCCTCTGCTCCTCCACACCACCAAGTATCCTGCCATTTACTTTGTACTCTGCCTTGGAGTTTGTCCTTCCAAAGTGTACCACCTCACACTTCTCCGGGTTTTCTTTACGTTTAATGTTCTGCACTTCATCCAGTCCAAAGTCCTTGATTATGTCTTCCGAAAATAGTTCTACTATTTGAATTAACTGTTTTCAGGGGCATATAATCGTCCGTGCATAGGAGGTGTGCTGAGGTATAATTTGCGTGGTTGTTTCTGATTTGATACCCTATTTTCATCCCATTTAGCAAATTAGAGAGCCGCTTTAACTCTTGGAAAATGCCTCGGTTTGTTTTAATGACAGAGGCTGTTCTTCGCTTGGCTGTTAATGGATCGGGTGATTATAGGGCCCATGTGCTTCGTCAAAGGTCACAAGTATTGGGTGTGGTTAATACAGTATATATTAAGACTCATGAGAGTCAAACGCTATGATTATGATGTAATACGAGAGAACCTGCAGACGCTGGAAATAAATGAAAACACAAAATGCTGGCAGAACTCAGCAGGCCAAACAGCATCTATGGGGGGAGGTAGTGACGACGTTTCGGGCCGAAACCCTTCACTCCTGATGAAGAGTTCTGCCAGCTTTTTGTGTTTCTATCTATGACTATTATGTTTTTTTTCAATCCTCCTTGGAAAAATGTCTAGCGTTTGATCCTGTCCCTCACTCTTTGGACTGTGGCAGGAAGTACAAACTCTTTATGGCTGACGCCGGAATTGAACTCTGAACTCCGAAGCCCGCCACCGGCCCCCCCCCCCCGACATGCACCGGCCACCGCACTATCGCGACACCCCGCCGCTGAACGCCGCACTGCCACGCTGCCCGAATCGTTAGGAAGCAGGGGAAAACGAGGAAGCGGTTTAATGAGGGATTCGACAGGCCGGGGGGGGGACCGACGTGAGTGAGTAAAACAGCGAACCGTTCGCTGCTCGTGCGGGAAGATCCCCCAGTGTTCCTCTGTTCGCGATGAGCAGGAGGATTCCTGTGCATGCAACGAGTCTCTGTTA
>NW_026779324.1:22500-37500 GCF_030144855.1 Hypanus sabinus | reverse complement strand
TTGAGGGGTAATAACTGTTACTGAACCTGGTGGTGTGGGTCCTCAGGCTCCTGTACCTCCTTCCTGATGGTTGAGGAGTAATAACTGTTTCTGAACCTGGTGGTGTGGGTCCTGAGGCTCCTGTACCTCCTTCCTGATGGTTGAGGGGTAATAACTGTCCCTGAACCTGGTGGTGTGGGTCCTGAGGCTCCTGTACCTCCTTCCTGATGGTTGAGGGGTAATAACTGTCCCTGAACCTGGTGGTGTGAGTCCTGAGGCTCCTGTACCTGATGGTTGAGGGGTAATAACTGTTACTGAACCTGGAGGTGTGGGTCCTGAGGCTCCTGTACCTCCTTCCTGATTGTTGAGGGGTAATAACTGTTTCTGAACCTGGTGGTGTGGGTCCTGAGGCTCCTGTACCTCCTTCCTGATGTTTGAGGGGTAATAACTGTTTCTGAACCTGGTGGTGTGGGTCCTGAGACTCCTGTACCTCCTTCCTGATGTTTGAGGGGTAATAACTGTTTCTGAACCTGGTGGTGTGGGTCCTGAGGCTCCTGTACCTCCTTCCTGATGTTTGAGGGGTGATAACTGTTCCTGAACCTGGTGGTGTGGGTCCTGAGGCTCCTGTACTTCCTTCCTGATGGT
This sequence comes from Hypanus sabinus, assembly GCF_030144855.1. Lineage (NCBI taxonomy): Eukaryota > Metazoa > Chordata > Chondrichthyes > Myliobatiformes > Dasyatidae > Hypanus > Hypanus sabinus. The sequence goes on along the minus strand of NW_026779324.1, from coordinate 36,876 downwards.
TGTGGGGTGATAACTGTCCCTGAATCTGGTGGTGTGGGTCCTGAGGCTCCTGTACCTCCTTTCTGATGTTTGAGGGGTAATAACAGTTTCTGAACCTGGTGGTGGGGGTCCTGAGACTCCTGTACCTCCTTCCTGATGGTTGAGGGGTGATAACTGTCCCTGAACCTGGTGGTGTGGGTCCTCAGGCTCCTGTACCTCCTTCCTGATGGTTGAGGGGTAATAACTGTTCCTGAACCTGGTGGTGTGTGTCCTGAGGCTCCTGTACCTCCTTCCTGATGGTTGAAGGGTAATAACTGTTTCTGAACCTGGTAGTGTGGGTCCTGAGGCTCCTGTACCTCCTTCCTGATGGTTGAGGGGTAATAACTGTTCCTGAATCTGGTGGTTTGGGTCCTGAGACTCCTGTACCTCCTTCCTGATGGTTGAGGGGTAATAACTGTTCCTGAACCTGGTGGTGTGGGTCCTGAGGCTCCTGTACCTCCTTCCTGATGGTTGAGGAGTAATAACTGTTTCTGAACCTGGTGGTGTGGGTCCTGAGGCTCCTGTACCTCCTTCCTGATGGTTGAGGTGTAATAACTGTCCCTGAACCTGGTGGTGTGGGTCCTGAGGCTCCTGTACCTCCTTCCTGATGGTTGAGGGGTAATAACTGTCCCTGAACCTGGTGGTGTGAGTCCTGAGGCTCCTGTACCTGATGGTTGAGGGGTAATAACTGTTACTGAACCTGGAGGTGTGGGTCCTGAGGCTCCTGTACCTCCTTCCTGATTGTTGAGGGGTAATAACTGTCCCTGAACCTGGTGGTGTGGGTCCTGAGACTCCTGTAGATCCTTCCTGGTGGTTGAGGGGTAATAACTGTTTCTGAACCTGGTGGTGTGGGTCCTGAGGCTCCTGTACCTCCTTCCTGATGTTTGAGGGGTAATAACTGTCCCTGAACCTGGTGGTGTGGGTCCTGAGGCTCCTGTACCTCCTTCCTGATGTTTGAGGGGTGATAACTGTCCCTGAACCTGGTGGTGTGGGTCCTGAGGCTCCTGAACCTCCTTCCTGATGGTTGAGGGGTAATAACTGTTCCTGAACCTGGTGGTGTGGGTCCTGAGGCTCCTGTACCTCCTTCCTGATGGCCGCAGTGAGAAGGGGGCATGACCTGGCTGGTGGGGATCCTTGATGATGGATGCCACGTTCCTGCAACAGCGTTTCATGTCGCCGTGCTCGATGGTGGACTGAGCCTGGTCCAATGCTACATTTACTGTAGGTGCATCGAACGATAGAATGGTTTTCGACCATAAGACATAGGAGCTGAATTAGGTCATCAAGTCTGCTCTGCCATTCAATCCCGGTCTTCTCCCCGGACCCTTTGATGCCGTTTCCGATCGAGAACCGATCAATCTCTCCCTTAAATACCCCCAACGTCCCCCCCCCCCCCCGGCCTCCACAGCTGCCACGTGGCAACAGATTCCACAAGTTCACCACCCTCTAGCTAATGAAATTTCTCTGCATCCCTGTTTTCAATGGAGACGCCTCTATTCTGAGTCCGGGCCTTCTTGTCCTGGACATCCCGGCCATCGAAAACATCCTTTCCTGGTCTGCTCTGTCTCGGCCTCGAGAGGTTTCAGTCAGATCCGCACTCCCCCCCCCCACCCCCCCACCACAGCATCCTTCTAAATTCCATCAAGCTTTCCTCGTATGATAACCCTTTCATTCCCGGAATCGGGCTTGTGAACCTCCGCTGGATCCTCTGAGACGAGGGGCCCAACCTGTTCGCAATACTCGAGGTGAGGCCTCACCAGTGCCTTATAAAGCCTCAGCATCACATATAAACCATATAACAGTTACAGCATGGAAACAGGCCATCTCGGCCCTTCTAGTCCGTGCCGAACGCTCGCTCTCACCTAGTCCCACCGACCCGCGACCCTCCATTCCTCTCCTATCCGTATACCCATCCAATTTTACTTTAAATGACAATACCGAACCTGCCTCTACCACTTCTACTGGAAGCTCGTCCCACACAGCTACCAGTCTCTGAGTAAAGACATACCCCCTCATGCTACCCCTAAACTTTTGCCCCCTAACTCTCAACTCACGTTTGAATCTCCCCTACTCTCAATGGAAAAAGCCGATCCACGTCAACTCCATCTATCCCCCTCATAATTTTAAGCATCCTGGACCCCTCGAAATGCCTTATTTGCTCTGACAGCCAACCGAGGGTCCCCGCCTGCAACGGTCACCACGCGCTCCACCGGCAATGGCTCACAGACAAGCTGCAGAAAGCACTTGAAGTGTCGCGAGTGCCGAGCTCCTTGGGGAGGAGAGGTCATGGAAAGTCCGGAAGGGCACAGATATCGAGACCGCTCCACCTTTGGATTCAGAGAACTGTGAGTGCTTGGCACGCAGGCTTTAAGGCCGGAAGAGTGGAAGGTTCAATCAGAACCTGAGGGGGTGTGAGCGGGCAACGTTTTGGGAGTCAGCTGGCTAGTGGCGTTCTGAGGGTAAAGCAGTGGATGTTGTCTGTATGGACTTCTGTAAGGCCTTTGACAAGGTTCCACACGGAAGGGTAGTTAGGAAGGTTCAATCGTTAGGTATTAATATCGAAGTAGTAAAATGGATTCAACAGTGGCTGGATGGGAGATGCCAGAGAGTAGTGGTGGATAACTGTTTGTCAGGATGGAGGCCGGTGACTAGTGGTGTGCGTCAGGGATCTGTACTGGGTCCAATGTTGTTTGTCATATACATTAATGGTTCGGATGATGGGGTGGTGAATTGGATCAGTAAATATGCAGGTGATACTAAGGTAGGTGGCGTTGTGGATAATGAAGCAGGTTTTCAAAGCTTGCAGAGAGATTCTGGCCGGTTAGAAGAGTGGGCTGAAAGATGGCAGATGGAGTTTAAGTGTGAGGTGCTATACTTTGGTAGGACTGATCAAAATAAGACCTAGGTGGTAAATGGTAGGGCATTGTGGAATGCAGTAGAACAGAGTGTTGAGGTTGAGTGGGGGGACTTGATAGCGGTATTTAAAATTAATGAGGGGGATAGATAGAGTTGACGTGGATAGGCTTTTTCCATTGAGAGTAGGGGAGATTCAAACAAGAGGACATGAGTTGAGAGTTAGGGGGCAAAAGTTTAGGGGTAACACGAGGGGGAACTTCTTTACTCAGAGAGTGGTAGCTGTGTGGGACGAGCTTCCAGTAGAAGTGGTAGAGGCAGGTTCGGTATTGTCATTTAAAGTAAAATTGGATGGGTATATGGACAGGAAAGGAATGGAGGGTTATGGGCTGAGTGCGGGTCAGTGGGACTAGGTGAGAGTGAGCGTTCGGCATGGACTAGAAGGGCCGAGATGGCCTGTTTCCGTGCTGTGATTGTTAAATGTTTATAACTGGAATTACTGAGTATCTCTCCCCTACTTACTTGAGAACCTCAGGATGAAATCCATGGAGAAAAGGTGCCTTATCTGCTTACGGTCTTTCAATCAGGAGAATGCCGTCAAACACCCAGTGTGCAGAGGAGGAAGAAGAACTCAAATCATGCAAGCAGGCAAGTCGGAACTGAATTGAAGCCAGCGGCCCAGGTAGGCCCAGAGCCTGAGTCCAGCGCACGGCCGAGTAAACGACTGGCCGGACACAGGCCCGTCCCCTCGCCTCCGGTCCTGACACCCCGACCTTTTCCGTCCGCCCCGGCACTTGAAACATCCCCTCCACGTTAACGGAGCGGGGGGGAGCGCCCATTTTCAGGTTTTCATGCTGTAATTGTTATATGGTTATATATAGGGCAGTTAGTCTGACCTCAGTTGTTGGGAAGATGTTGGAGACAATTGTAAAGGGGGGGTGTGGTGAACTACATATACCTGTCTGGACACCCCCCCCCCCCACTGACTGCTCCTGTGTCTCCTCCCACTGACCCCGGTATAAAGGTGATTGATGGTGAACGACATATACCTGTCTGGACACCCCCCCCCCCACTGACTGCTCCTGTCTCTCCTCCCACTGACCCCGGTATAAAGGTGATTGATGGTGAACTACATATACCTGTCTGGACACCCCCCCCCCACTGACTGCTCCTGTGTCTCCTCCCACTGACCCCGGTATAAAGGTGATTGATGGTGAACTACATATACCTGTCTGGACACCCCCCCCCCCACTGACTGCTCCTGTCTCTCCTCCCACTGACCCCGGTATAAAGGTGATTGATGGTGAACTACATATACCTGTCTGGACACCCCCCCCCCACTGACTGCTCCTGTGTCTCCTCCCACTGACCCCGGTATAAAGGTGATTGATGGTGAACTACATATACCTGTCTGGACACCCCCCCCCCCACTGACTGCTCCTGTCTCTCCTCCCACTGACCCCGGTATAAAGGTGATTGATGGTGAACTACATATACCTGTCTGGACACCCCCCCCACTGACTGCTCCTGTGTCTCCTCCCACTGACCCCGGTATAAAGGTGATTGATGGTGAACTACATATACCTGTCTGGACACCCCCCCCCCACTGACCCCGGTATAAAGGTGATTGATGGTGAACGACATATACCTGTCTGGACACCCCCCCCCCCCCACTGACTGCTCCTGTGGCTCCTCCCACTGACCCCGGTATAAAGGTGATTGATGGTGAACTACATATACCTGTCTGGACACCCCCCCCCCCCCCACTGACCCCGGTATAAAGGTGATTGATGGTGAACTACATATACCTGTCTGGACACCCCCCCCCCACTGACTGCTCCTGTGTCTCCTCCCACTGACCCCGGTATAAAGGTGATTGATGGTGAACTACGTATACCTGTCTGTAAACCAATTGGGATTAACGTTGTTCTTTCTTCTGAGTCTGTAAGCTATGTTTGGCGGGCTTTTGGGGAGATCGGCGCGAGGGGGTGAGACAGAGAGGACGCAATGCTGTAAACGCGGCGAGGAATGGCCCCCAAGCGGGGGTCCGAGGCCAGGAGGTACTCCGAGGAGAGGAGATGAAGCTAGATGTGTTTGGTCGACCACTCGGAGGGTCCTGAGCTGCGAGTCGAGGAGTTCGGAGGGTCCTGAGCTGTTTGGAGAGTCGAGGAGTTCGGAGGGTCCTGAGCTGCGAGTCGAGGAGTTCGGAGGGGATCGAATGGTGGCCAGGAGACTTCAGTAATTGAGCTCCAACGGTTGTGCACGAAGTGGTTTGGACTTTGATAAGTTTGGCGCCTTTTCTTTATTTTCTTTTCCTTCACATATACTGTATCATTATTAATCACTTAGTTATAGTAACCTTTATAAATTGTACTTATTTAATCGCTTATGGTGTACTGTCTGTTTTTGGGCGAGGCGGGGACATCACACAGCGTCCACACCAGCTGATTACCCAGTTTGGCGGGGCCGAAGGCTGCTCCCCCTAGACGAGAATGAGCTGAGCGAGCCTGAGGCGACCCAGGGGGTTACACAATTATAAAGGACGAGGTCTCGGTGTACTTGGAAGCACGTGATTAAATAGGCCGTAGTTAGCACGGCTTTCTGAAGGGAAAATCCTGTCTGACAAAGCTGGTGGAATTCTTTGAAGAAGCGACAAGCAGGATAGACGAAAGAGAATCAATTTATGTTGTGTACTTGGATTTTCAGAAGGCCTTTGACAAGGTGCCACACATGAGGCTGCCTAACAATCTTCGAGCCCGTGGCATCGCAAGAAAGATTCTAGCGTGGATAAATCAGCGGCTGATTGGCAGGAAGCAAAGAGTAGGAATAAAGGGAGCCTTTTCTGGCTGGCTGCCAGTGACTGGTCATGTTCTACATGGGTCTGTGTTGGCACCGAATCTTTTTATGTCGTACGTCAATGATTTGGACGATGGAATGGATGGCTTTTTCGCAAAGTTTGCAGACGATATGAAGGCAGATGGAGAAGTAGAGAGAGTACAGAAGGACTTAGACAGATTAGGAGAGTGGGCAAAGAAGAGGCAGATGGAATACAGTGTCAGCGAGTGTACGGTCATACACTTTGGTAGAAGAAACGAAAGGGTTGTCTATTTTCTAAACGCAGAGAAGATACAAAAATCTGAGCTGCAAAGGGACTTGGGAGTCCTTGTGCAGGATTCCCCCAAGGTTAATTTCCAGGTTGAGTCGGTGGTGAGGAAGGCGACTACTGCACAGAGTCTTGCCATCTTCACAAGTTCTCTGATGACTCTGCCATAGTTGGATGCATCAGCAAGGGAGATGAGGCCGAGTACAGGGCGATGGTGGGAAACTTTGTCACATGGTGTGAGCAGAATCATCTGCAGCTTAATGTTAAAAAGACTAAGGAGCTGGTGGTGGACCTGAGGAGGGCTAAGGCACCGGTGACCCCTGTTTCCATCCAAGGGGTCAGTGTGGACATGGTGGAGGATTACAAATACCTGGGGATACGAATTGACAATAAACTGGACTGGTCAAAGAACACTGAGGCTGTCTACAAGAAGGGTCAGAGCCGTCTCTATTTCCTGAGGAGACTGAGGTCCTTTAACATCTGCCGGACGATGCTGAGGATGTTCTACGGGTCTGTGGTGGCCAGTGCTATCATGTTTGCTGTTGTGTGCTGGGGCAGCAGGCTGAGGGTAGCAGACACCAACAGAATCAGCAAACTCATTCGTAAGGCCAGTGATGTTGTGGGGGTGGAACTGGACTCTCTGACGGTGGTGTCTGAAAAGAGGATGCTGTCCAAGTTGCATGCCATCTTGGACAATGTCTCCCATCCACTCCATAACGTACTGGTTAGGCACAGGAGTACATTCAGCCAGAGACTCATTCCACCGAGATGTAACACTGAGCGTCATAGGAAGTCATTCCTGCCTGTGGCCATCAAACTTTACAACTCCTCCCTCGGAGTGTCAGACACCCTGAGCCAATAGGCTGGACCTGGACTTATTTCCACTGGTCACGATTAACTTATTATTATTTAATTATTTATGGTTTTATATTGCTATATTTCTTCACTATTCTTGATTGGTACGAATGTAATGAAACCAAATTTCCCTCGGGATCAATAAAGAATGTCTGTCTGTCAAGTGCAATGTTAGCATTCATTTCAAGGGTACTTGAATATAAAAACAAGGATGTAATGTTGAGACTTTATAAAGCATTGGTGAAGCCTCACTTGGAGTTTTGTGTGCCTTTTTGGCCCCTTATCTTAGAAACTATGTAGAACATAGAACAATAGAGTACAGTTCAGGCCCTTCGGCCCACAATGTTGTGCCGACCCTTAAACCCTGCCTCCCATATAACCCCCCCTCCTTAAATTCCTCCACATACCTGTCTAGTAGTCTCTTAAACTTCACTAGTGTATCTGCCTCCACCACTGACTCAGGCAGTGCATTCCATGCACCAACCACTCTCTGAGTGAAAAACCTTCCTCTAATATCCCCCATGAACTTCCCTCCCCTCACCTTAAAGCCACGTCCACTTGTACTGAGCAGTGGTGCCCTGGGGAAGAGGCGCTGGCTGTCCACTCTGTCTATTCCCCTTAATATCTTAATACACCTCTATCATGTCTCCTCTCATCCCCCTTCTCTCCAGAGAGTAAAGCCCTAGCTCCCTTAATCTCTGATCATAATCCATACTCTCTGAACCAGGCAGCATCCTGTTAAATCTCCTCTGTACCCTTCCCAATGCTTCCATGTGCTGAAACTGGAGAGGGTTCAAAGGAGATTCATGAAAATTATTCCAGGATTTAATGGCTAGTCATATGAAGAGAGTTTGATGGCTCTGGGCCTGTACTCACTGGAATTCAGAAGAATGAGGGGGTGACCTCATTGACGCCTATCGAATGGTGAAAGGTCTTTATAGAGTGGATGTGGAGAGGATGTTTCCTACGGTGGGAGAGTCCCAGACCTGATGACACAAATACAAATACAAATGTTGTACTTTATTGTCACTGAACAATTGATACTAGAGCGTACAATCAACACAGTGACATTTGTTTCTGCGCTTCGTGCTCCCTGAAGTACAAGTCCAAGTAAATATAATAGAAATTTAAATTATAAATCGTAATTAGAAAACAGAAAAGGGAAAGTTAAGGTAGTGCAAGTCAGGTCCGGATGTTTGGAAGGTACGGCCCAGATCCGGGTCAGGATCCATTCAGCAGTCTTATCACAGTTGGAAAGAAGCTGTTCCCAAATCTGGCCGTACGAGTCTTCAAGCTCCTGAACCTTCTCCCAGAGGGAAGAGGGACAGAAAGTGTGTTGGCTGGGTGGGTCGAGTCCTTGATTATCCCAGCAGCACTGCTCCGACAGCGTGCGGTGTAAAGTGAGTCCAAGGATGGGAGATTGGTTAGTGTGATGTGCTGGGCCGTGTTCACGATCTTCTGCAGCTTCTTCCGGTCTTGGACAGGACAACTTCCATACCAGGTTGTGATGCACCCTGGAAGAATAATTTCTACGGTGCATCTATAAAAATTAGTGAGGGTTTTAGGGGACAGGCCAAATTTCTTCAGCTTTCTCAGGAAGTAAAGGCGCTGGTGGGCCTTCTTGGCAGTGGACTCTGCTTGGTTAGACCAAATCAGGTCATTTGTGATATTCACCCCAAGGAACTTAAAGCTTTTGACCTGTTCCACCTGCACACCACCGATGTAGATGGGGTTGTGTGGTCTGCTACTCCTTCTGAAGTCAACAACCAATTCCTTCGACTTGCTGACGTTGAGGGATAGGTTGTTGTCTTCACACCATGCCACCAGGTTCTTAATTCCCTCTCTGTACTCAGGCTCATCATTACCCAAGATACGGCCTACTATTGTGGTGTCATCAACAAACTTATATATTGAGTTTGATGGAAACTTGGCTGCACAATCATGGGTGTACACTGAGTACTGCAGGGGGCTGAGTACACAGCCTTGTGGGGCACTGGTGCTCAGTGTGATTGTAGAGGAGAGCTTGTCCACCATTTTTACAGCCTGGGTCCTGTCTGTGAGGAAGTTGAAGATCCAGTTGCAGATCTGAGTGCTAAAACCCAGGTTCTGGAGTTCGGGAATCAGTTTATTTGGAATGATGGCATTAAAGGCAGAGCTGGAGTCAATGAAAAGGAGCCTTACATATGCGTCTTTATTCTCCAGGTGTTCTAAGGAGGAATGTAGTGCCAAAGGGATGGCATCTGTCGTTGTCCTGTTGCTCTGGTAGGCGAATTGCAAAGCGTTGCGTTTGACCAGTAGGTTATGGTTGATGTGTGCCATAACCAATTGCTCGAAGCTCTTCATAGCAATTGATGTTAGAGCCACAGGTCGGTAGTCATTCAGGCATGCCACCTTGCTTTTCCTCGGCTCCGGGATTATCATTGCCTTCGTAAAACACGAGGGGATTTTAGACTGAAGCAGGGAGCAGTCGAAGATGTCAGCAAACACTCCAGCTAGCTCGCTTGCAGAGGCCCGGAGAACCCGTCCCGGGGACGCCATCTGGGCCCGTCGCCTTCCTTGGATTTATCTTCAGGAAGGCTCTTCTAACGTCTTCTTCGGTGACGATGAATCTTGATGCCACCAGGTCTGGTTCATCTGGGGGGGGTGGAGGGGGACGCTCCTCTTCTGTTCGAATCTTGCGTAGAATACGTTAAGTTCATCAGGAAGAGAAGCGCTACAGTTATTGATATTCCCAGCCTTTTCTTTGTGCCCAGTGATCTCATTTAGACCCTGCCATAGTCTACTGGCATCCCTCTGGTTAGCCTGGGCTTCCAACTTGGCTCGATATTGCCTTTTGGCGCCCTTAATGGCTTTCCGGAGTCCACGCCTGGACTCCGCGTAGCGACTGGTATCTCCGGACCTAAAAGCCACAGCTCTGGCCTTCAAAAGGGACTGGACCTCATAATTCATCCAAGGCTTCCGGTTAGGGAATACCCGGATCGTCTTGTGAGACACGCAGTCCTCTGTGCATTTCCAGATAAAGTCCGTGACAGCTGAGGCATACTCATTGAGGTTAGCTGCCGAGTCCTCGAATACTAACCAGTCCGCCGATTTAAAGCAGTCACGGAGGACCTCATCCGTTTCCTCTGTCCAACGCGACACCACTTTTGACACCGTGACCTCCCGCTTCAGATTCTGTTTGTAAGCCGGGAGGAGGAGTACAGCCTGATGGTCCGATTTTCCGAACTGAGGTCGTTGGAGGGAACGATAGGCATCCTTGACTGCTGTGTAGCAATGGTCAAGTATATTCGGGCCTCTAGTGGAGCAGGGGACATGTTGGTATAACTTTGGCAGCGCTTTTCTGAGGCTGGTCTGGTTAAAGTCCCCGGCTGTAATGAGCAAAGCCTCCGGATTCCTGGTCTCAAGTTCACTGATGTTGGCATACAGTGTATTCACAGCCCACTCCACGTTTGCCTGGGGGGGAGTGTAGACCACTGTCAGTATGAGCAAGGTGAATTCCCGTGGCAGATAGTAGGGGCGACACTTCACCGACAGATGTTCCAGGTCCGGACTGCAGGAGCTTGTCAGTGCCACTGTGTCCAAGCACCACGCAGCATTGATCAGTAGGCAGTCTCCACCTCCCTTCGTCTTGCCCGAAGACGCCATGCGGTCCATCCGATGGATCGAAAATCCCTCTGGTCGGATGGCACAGTCGGGGGTGGCAGGAGAGAGCCAGGTCTCCGTGAAACAGAATACCCAGCAGTTCTGCATCTCCCTGCAGTAGGTGAGTCTCCACCATGTTCTCTGTGGCTTGCACATTAGCTCGTAGGATGGTGGGCAGAGGGATCCTAAAGCCCCTCCGCTTCCATCTGACCAGCAGCCCAGCTCTTTTCCCATGCTTCCTCGGTAATTTGTGCATCTTTCCAGGTTCCCGTCGACGCAGTGCGGTGGACGCGGGGATCGATCGGCGGGTCGCGTTGTCGGGCCGAGTGACGGGGGAGGCTCTGTTGCCAATTTCATCTGCCGGGGGCCCGGGCTGTCGATCGGGTCGGGCCCCGAAGCCAACACTTAATCCCGGGGGGCCGGGCTGTCAATCGGGTCGGGCCCCGAAGCCGACACTTAATCCCGGGGGGCCGGGCTGTCGATCGGGTCGGGCCCCGAAGCCGACACTTAAACCCGGGGGGCCGGGCTGTCGATCGGGTCGGGCCCCGAAGCCGACACTTAATCCCGGGGGGCCGGGCTGCCGGCTGAAACAAGTCCGTGAACTGAGTAACGGTTGCGGAGGCCTCCGCTCCAGCTGAGCCCCAGGCTCGATTTCCGAGGTCGGCGGGCGGAGGCCTCACTTCCAGCAGCTGTGGATGTCCACCGACGGGGCTCGATGGTGGTCGCTCCGGGGAAGCGTCTGGGGTATCTCGAGGTCTCCGACATCACCTCTGTGTGCTCGCTTGCCTCGGTGAGGTGCTGGTCAGAATGGGCCCTGTCTCCAGGCGCTCCGACGCGGCAGCAGGCCGCGGGTCTCCGGGAACGTGCTGGACCTCGGACCAGGCCTCGACGATCGGGTCCAGGTACGGTCCGGAGCTGAAGCAATTCTGGCACGTCGGTGATCTCCAGCTGGGTCAGCAGCTTCGCCAGGGTGTTGTTGATCTTGCTAGATGCAGCAGATTGGAGGTTTAGAAGGGTTTCCCAGGTATAGGATAGAGTAGAGGGCAGTTTGCTCGGGAGAGCACGCGCAGAGTCGCCGGTTACCGGCGCCATCTTAAAGATTGACACAGCCTCAGAAGAGCAGGGTGTCCTTTTAGAACTGAGATGAGGAGGAATTTCTTTATCCAGAGAGTGGTGAATCCGTGGAATTCCTTACCACGGGCGGCTGTGGAGGCCAAGTCTTTATGTATACTTCAGGCAGAGGTTGACAGATCATTGATTGAGAAGATACGGGGAGAAGGCGGAAGAATGAGGCTGAGATGAAAATTTGGATCAGCCACGATGAAATGCCAGAGCAAGACTCAATGGGCCAAATGGCCTAATTCTGCTCCTGTATCCGTTGGCATTGGTAACACACGCAACATGCCGGTGGAACTCAGCAGGCCAGGCAGCATCAATGAATGAAGAAGCCATCAATGCTCTAGGCCATTCTTCTGGACTGGAAAGGAAGGGGGGAAGTGCCAGAGTGAAAACGTGGGGGGAGCGGGAGGAGGACTGGCTAGAGGGTGGAGCCAGGTGGGTGGGAGAGGTAAAGGGCTGGAGAGGAAGGAATCTGACGGGAGAGGAGAGTGGACCGTGGGAGAAAGGGAAGGAGGAGGGACACCAGGGGGAGGTGATGGGTGGGAGAGATAAAGGGCTGGAGAGGAAGGAATCTGACAGGAGAGGAGAGTGGACCGTGGGAGAAAGGGAAGGAGGAGGGACACCAGGGGGAGGTGATGGGTGGGAAAGGTAAAGGGCTGGAGAGGAAGGAATCTGACAGGAGAGGAGAGTGGACAGTGGGAGAAAGGGAAGGAGGAGGGACACCAGGGGGAGGTGATGGGTGGGAGAGGTAAAGGGCTGGAGAGGAAGGAATCTGACAGGAGAGGAGAGTGGACCGTGGGAGAAAGGGAAGGAGGAGGGACACCAGGGGGAGGTGATGGGTGGGAGAGGTAAAGGGCTGGAGAGGAAGGAATCTGACAGGAGAGGAGAGTGGACCATGGGAGAAAGGGAAGGAGGAGGGACACCAGGGGGAGGTGATGGGTGGGAAAGGTAAAGGGCTGGAGAGGAAGGAATCTGACAGGAGAGGAGAGTGGACAGTGGGAGAAAGGGAAGGAAGAGGGACACCGGGGGGAGGTGATGGGTGGGAAAGTTAAAGGGCTGGAGGGGAAGGGATCTGACAGGAGAGGAAAGTGGACCGTGGGAGAAAGGGAAGGAAGAGGGACACCAGGGGGAGGTGATGGGTGGGAAAGGGAAAGGGCTGGAGTGAAGGAATCTGATAGGAGAGGAGAGTGGACCGTGGGAGAAAGGGAAGGAGGAGAGACACCAGGGGGAGGTGATGGGTGGGAAAGGGAAAGGGCTGGAGAGGAAGGAATCTGACAGGAGAGGAGAGTGGACCGTGGGAGAAAGGGAAGGAGGAGGGACACCAGGGGGAGGTGATGGGTGGGAGAGGTAAAGGGCTGGAGAGGAAGGAATCTGACAGGAGAGGAGAGTGGACCGTGGGAGAAAGGGAAGGAGGAGGGACACCAGGGGGAGGTGATGGGTGGGAAAGGTAAAGTGCTGGAGAGGATGGAATCTGATAGGAGAGGAGGAGGAGGAGGGACAAGGTGATAGGCAATGGACAGAGTGGGGAACAGAATAAGAGGGGAGGGGGAGCGGGAGGAGAACTCGAAGTTCGTGCAGCCAGGTTGGAGGGTACCCAGACAGAAAATGAGGTGTCGCTCCTCCACCCTGAGGAGGGTTTCGGAATGACAGGCGGAAACGGGAATGGGGATTGGCCACTGGAAGACCCTGTTTCAGGCAAGCGGAGATGGGGGTGGGGATTGTTGCCCCGGATACAGCACCGGCCCCCTCCCTCGCACATTGGAAGGCGGGCTGACGCTTTCCTGAGACGTTGCCAGATGCCCCCCGAGTGGGGGATAGGGTGGGAGAGGGTTTGAGGAATCAACGCTAGACCACAGCAACAGAGAATGACAAATGTCCGAGCAATGGTATAGTCACTTGACCGTCACAGAACTTTAGTAATTTTATGTATCACACTGCACCGCTGCCACAAAAAAAAACAAATTTCATGACCTATGTGAGTGATGATAAAACTGATTCTGATACGGGTCTCTGTTGTGGACTGAGAGTGGGAAGGGGGCAGGGAGAGGGGGAATCACGGTTGGGAAAAGGGGAAGGGAGAGGGGAGTCATGGTTGGGAAAAGGGGAAAGGAGAGGGGAATCATGGTTGGGAAAAGGGGAAGGGAGAGGGGAATCATGGTTGGGGAAAGGGGAAAGGAGAGGGGAATCATGGTTGGGGAAAGGGGAAGGGAGAGGGGGAATCACGGTTGGGAAAAGGGGAAGGGAGAGGGGAGTCATGGTTAGGAAAAGGGGAAGGGAGAGGGGAATCATGGTTGGGAAAAGGGGAAAGGAGAGGGGAATCATGGTTGGGGAAAGGGGAAGGGAGAGGGGAATCATGGCTGGGAAAAGGGGAAGGGAAGGGGGAATCATGGTTGGGAAAAGGGGAAGGGAGAGGGGGAATCATGGTTGGGAAAAGGGGAAGGGAAGGGGGAATCATGGTTGGGAAAAGGGGAAGGGAGAGGGGAATCATGGTTGGGAAAAGGGGAAAGGAGAGGGGAATCATGGTTGGGGAAAGGGGAAGGGAGAGGGGAATCATGGCTGGGAAAAGGGGAAGGGAGGGGGGAATCATGGTTTGGAAAAGGGGAAGGGAGGGGGGAATCATGGTTGGGAAAAGGGGAAGGGAGAGGGGGAATCATGGTTGGGGGAAAGGGGAAGGGAGATGGGGAATCATGGTTGGGGGAAAAGGGAAGGGAGATGGGGAATCATGGTGGGGGAAAGGGGAAGGGAGGGAATCATGGTTGGGAAAAGGGGAAGGGAGAAGGGAATCA
>NW_026779324.1:0-17500 GCF_030144855.1 Hypanus sabinus | reverse complement strand
GGGTAACTATTGAAAAGGAACACGCGCAGTCCACAGCGGCCTTGGAGGAGTTTCGAGACCGTTGGGCTCCGCGGGGTGTAAATGCCATCGTGGATAGGGATGGCAACATTCTGGTGTGATGTCTATTGTCTATTTGTAGTGCAGTAATTGTGTTTGCCACTGTTTTGTATATATTCTATAGCACCGAAATTTGTAATAAAGGATTTTGTAATAAAAAAAAAAGAAATCAGGCAGCAACCACGTATGCAACCTACTAATGGAAGGAGCCGCGGGCCTGTTCCCCTTGTTTGGTGGCGCGACAGACGGCCGGCGGGGGGACGGCTGCGTGGCCTCGGTCGTTGTGTGGAGCAGGCCTCGAGCCGCGGGCTGGCCTGCAGCTGCCGTCCAGGCGAGGAGACGCGGAGGCCGTCCGTGCTCATTTGGGGGTCTGGTCCCGCCCATCAGTGCTGCCCTCTAGTGTTCAAACGGTGGATTGACTGGCTGGCTGGAAAGTCTGCTTACGTCTGCCTTGGCACTGCGGGCAACTGCAGCACTGGGACATGTTGCTTGGGTATTGGGGCTACGCATGGGTTTATTTTTTTTTTTGCGTGACTATTTTGACCAGAGGACACAGATAGAGTGGATGTGGAGAGGATGTTTCCTATAGTGGGGGAGTCTAGGACCAGAGGACACAGATAGAGTGGGTGTGGAGAGGATGTTTCCTATAGTGCGGGAGTCTAGGACCAGAGGACACAGATAGAGTGGGTGTGGAGAGGATGTTTCCTTTAGTGGGGGAGTCTAGGACCAGAGGACACAGATAGAGTGGATGTGGAGAGGATGTTTCCTATAGCGGAGGAGTCTAGGACAAGAGGGCACAGCCTCAGGATAGAGGGGCGCCCTTTCAAAACAGGGATGCAGAGAAATTTCTTTCACCATAGGGTGGTGAATTTGTGGAATTTGTTGCCTCGTGCAGCTGTGGAGGCCGGGGGGGGGGGGGGTCGTTGGGGGTATTTAAGGCAGAGATTGATAGGTTCTTGATTGGACACGGCATCAAAGGTTTTGGGGAGAAGGCCGGGGAACTGGGGTTTGAGGAGGAGACAGGAAATAAGGATCAGCCATGATTGACTGGTGGGGCAGACTCGATGGGCCAGTCCGCCTAATTCTACTCCTATGCCTTACGGGGTGGACTAGCTGTCTACGTGACACGCAGGCCAGGGCAGTACGATACGGAGAGCGAGCTGTTCCCCGTGTATCAGGCTCCCCCTCTCCCCCCAGACGATGAACCCAGTGGATCGGCAGAGACCGATACGGTTCGGCACCGGGAGTCGCCGGTCAGCGTCGAACTCGACGTCGGACTGCCTCAGGGACTCCAGCTCCGGATTTTCCCCCCTCCGGGGTCACTCCCGGAGCCTCCCCCGCGAGCGGGTACAGCGGAGGTTTGAGATCAGAGTTCTCCCTCCCCCGGACGAGCCGCCGACCGCGGCCCGACGAGCCCCGTCCGCCCGGAGCGACTGGTTTTATCCCGTCTTTGAGCTTTCTCCTACCAGTAGAAGCTGGTCCGCCTGGCTTCGTTGTTAAGGCACGTGAGGAGGCCCGGACGCTGGGCTTGGCTGCCAGAGGCTGTTTGAGGCCATTGGGAACGTCTAGTAGATAACGGAAGCTGATCTCTGCAACACCCTGACAACCAGTCTCCGACAAACTTAAGGAGCCTCCACCTGGTTATTTATTATATTTCACTAAATCATGTAATTATACTGTATCTAATTACCATTCCCATTTAGCAAGCATTTTGTCATGTTCTGAAGACACCAGACTCTATAATGGGCTAATTGGGCAAGTGCAGTTTATTAATGTGGATTATAATCTGACTGTAGGTTCATCGATCATCAACTTACACAGAGAAACAAGGTTTCACTGGTGAGAGGAAAATAAATCTCAGAGAATTCCTTTGGAATCCAGGACATGCTCTCTTCTCGTTGCTGCTATCAGGAAGGAGGTCCCACATCTCCTGAATCAGGACAGTTGTTACCCCTCTACCATCAGGAAGGAGGTACAGGAGCCACGGGACCAACACCACCAGGTTCAGGGACAGTTATCACCCCTGAAACATCAGGAAGGAGGTACAGGAGCCTCAGGACCCGCACCACCAGGTTCAGGAACAGTTATTACCCCTCAACCATCAGGAAGGAGGTACAGGAGCCCCAGGTCCCACACCACCAGGTTCAGGGACAGTTATCACCCCTCAGCCATCAGGAAGGAGGTACAGGAGCCCCAGGTCCCACACCACCAGGTTCAGGAACAGTTATTACCCCTCAACCATCAGGAAGGAGGTACAGGAGCCTCAGGACCCACACCACCAGGTTCAGGGACTGTTATCACCCCTCAACCATCAGGAAGGAGGTACAGGATCCTCAGGACCCACACCACCATGTTCAGGGACAGTTATTACCCCTCAACCATCAGGAAGGAGGTACAGGAGCCTCAGGTCCCACACCACCAGGTTCAGGGACAGTTATCACCCCTCAGCCATCAGGAAGGAGGTACAGGAGCCCCAGGTCCCACACCACCAGGTTCAGGGACAGTTATCACCCCTCAGCCATCAGGAAGGAGGTATAGGGGCCCCAGGACCCACACCACAGAGTTCTGGGACAGTTATTACTCCCGAACCGGTTTGGATAACTTCACTCACCTCAGCTCTGAACTGATTCCACAACCTGAAGTCTCCCTTACAATACCAGCCACTCTCCAGCTCACTCCCTCAAAACTTACCACTGCAATTTCGTTTCCTTGTTTTTTTTCTCTTGCGTTTGGATGACTTGTTGCCTTTTGCGTGTCGGTTGTTGGTCCCCCTTTGATTGCGTGCAGTTTTCCATTGATTCTACTGTGTTGGTTCGCACCTTCTGTGAACGCCCACAGGTAAACGAATCCCAGGGTTGTCTGTGGTGACGTAGATGTACTTTGATCATGAGATTCACTGAGCATGCCCACAAGCAAATGAATCTCCGGGCTGTGCACGGTGGCATTTATCTACTCCGATAATTAAATTCACTTTGAAACTTTGAGCTTCAGATTTCACATTTCAATTTTAAACAAAACACTCTTCATACTTTTAGCATGAGGCTCAGCTCCCCTCAAAGCACCAGGCGAACACTTTCAATATCAGACCATGTTTATTTTGGAAAGAGCGGTACTTCAGACTTGGGGCAAGGATGACGCGTAAAATACGCAGACGACCGCCTGCCATTCACTAAGGCCTTGTTTTTCCAAAAACAAGGCCTTAGTGAATGGCAGGCGGTCGTCTGGGAGGCTGCTGAGTTCGGCTATGTGGGCAAGACTCCAGTGACTGTGGGATTTGCCGTGCCACTGAATTTAGTTGTGCTTTCAGTTGTGCCTTTCAACTGAATAGACCGTCTGGAGAGTTTGTGAAGTCCTGGATGAAGTGGAGCGTGCGGGTGCGGCTGGGGTCGAGGGTGGTATTTGTATCCCCTGTTTTTATTGCCCGTTCCTCTTCTGTCTTGCTGCGACAGGGGAGCGTGCTTGCCGGTTGATATTCCGTGCGGGGGTGGGTGGGAGGGTCTTTTTTTTTTGTACGGGGGTAGGGGGGTGGTCAATGTCCCCATTCCGTTCTGCGCGCGGGTGGGCGGGAGGGTTAATGATGGGCGTGTTATTCTTTTTTGTACGGGGTTGGGGGGGGGTTCATGTTTAACGTTTCTCTCCGTACGACTTTAACGATCTATCTCTGTTGCGCGGCTGTCTGGAGAAGACGGAGTTCAGAGTTGTATGTGGATAAATGCTTGGATAATAGCCGAGCTTTTGCCCCTTTATACCTTTGACAATACGTCGAGGACCGACGGCGGAGGCCAAGCCCGCTGCAATTAAGGAGTCGCGCACGATCGCAGTCGTCGGGGGTGGGGGGGAGGCGGGCGGAAGACGGAGAGGTACTCAGCCGGCCTGCGTTTGACCGGTTCTCGCTGCTGCGATCGGTTGGGAGTCCCGTGTCCTTACTCTGGGGGCACGGGGCTCCGGGATTGGCTTCGCTCGCCTCAGCTCTGAGCTGAGTCCGCAGCCAGCAGGCTCGGTGGTCCAGGATCCGCGTGTAATCTGCTTAGGTTTTCATTGCTGGCGCGATTCGCTCTGTTTTTTCCTGCACTTCAGGTGTTTGACTGCCCTCTGTTGTGTGGAGACTCCTTTAGTGGTTTGTATTGTGTTCCGTTGCATTCTGGCTGCTTGTAAAACTATGAATCTCAAGTACGTTTACAGCGTACAGTTTCCTTAAGGTTGTTATAGCCGGGGTTTGGGTAACGGGGATAAGCTCCCACTCCCTGTTAAACGCTCCCAGGGCCGTGCGTCTCAAACGGCCTCTGACAACCCAGTCCGGCTCCCGGCCTTCACGTGAGGCTCAGCTACTAAACCCGGCGGAACCGTTTCTACCAACGGGAGAAGGGGGCAAAGGCGGGTCACCGGCGCCTCAAAACCAGTCGCTCCGGGCGGACGGGGCTCGTCGGGCCGCGGTCGGCAGCTCGTCCGGGGGAGGGAAAACTCTGATCTCAAACCTCCGCCGTACCCGCTCGCAGGGGAGGCTCCGGGAGTGAACCCCGAGGGGGGAATCCGGAGCTGGAGTCCCTGAGGCAGTCTGACGTCGAGTTCGACGCTGACCGGCAACTCCTGATGCTGAACCGTATCGGTCTCCGCCGTTCCTCTGGGTTCATCATCTGCGTGGAGAGGGGGAGCCTGATACACAGGCCACAGCTCGCTCTCTGTATCGCACTGATCTGGGTTGCGTTATTGAGACAGCTCGGAACCAATCTGGACCAATGGAGGCCCTACTTTACAAAGTATCCAGTGCTTGGTTGGCATCCGTCTGTCTGGAAGGACGATGGGTGATGATCATCATCACAGGCCCGGGCGGGAGGTCCGGAGATCCTGAGATGCCCCGGCCGTCGAGATCCCCCTCTCGGCCTCACTGGTGGAGCCCGAAGGAAAGCTGATGAAGCGATACGTTTGTCACCGGCTCGGCCGCAGGAGCTGCCGGGAGGATGTTCAATGACGTCCGGGGGGGCTCCACTCCGGATTCGCTGTCCGGGTTTAACCCCCGTAGACCTTCGTCTCTCCCCGGGGCTGCCCGCAAGGCAGTGGGGGGTGGGGGCTATTTACCCATAACCGGGGGCTCCACTCCGGATTCGCTGTCCGGGTTTAACCCCCCTAGACCTTCGTCTCTCCCCGGGGCTGCCCGCAAGGCAGTGGGGGGTGAGGGGCTATTTACCCGTAGCCGGGGATCCGGTTCACGGGCACCGGGGCATGTCCGCACGCCGGTGGGCCTGGGTGAAGGGGCCGGACCTCCTCCCCGTCCCCTGTCGTTCAGCCCGAGTCCGGGAGGAGTTCAGTTTCCCTGTGTGTCACCGGCGAGGAGGCGCTACACGAGGCTCGCTGTCGGAGAGGCCGTGTACCGGCAGGGAGAGACCGACACGTCCAGCTCCCCTTTCCCCGAGACGGCGAGCCAGCGGCGGAAGCTGGAAGTGAGAGAAAAGCACTGCCCACTGGACGCGTCACAACAACCATTTTGAGGCCAGTACCTACATATACTTAAATGTACATTAATATATTTATGTATTTAAATCTATTGTGCTTTTAAAATTAGAATGGGTAACAGATTCTTCTCCTGGGCCATGGGATTCTCAACTCCCTGCTGCATCATATTTGAAGTGTCACTGGTTAATCTGCTCTGTTCCTGACCATTTTTAATATTAATGCACTTTAGTTTGTTATTCATGTGTGATTCACCTGCGGGTTTATCCTTCCTGCTATGAGTTATCGTGTGTTGTGTGAAACACTGTGCTTTACACCCCAATGTTACCTCGTTTCTATATACTTTATGTACATGTATGCAGTTAAGTGACAATGAACTTAATTGACTTGTGTTTTTAAATGTTTTTTTTTATTGCACTCTTTATCTCATTGTGTTCTTGTTTTGGAGGGGTCGGGAGTAACAATCATTTCGTTCTCCTTTACGGTTGTGAACCGGAAACGGCGTCGAGCAATCTTCAATCTTTCCTCCTGTTACCACAGTCGGCCCTCCTCATCCGCGGGTTCCGCACGCGCGGATTCAACCAACCGCGGGTCGGGAAAACCCGGAAGTTCCCTCTCCAGCACTCGTCGCTTGAGCGTGTACAGACTATTCTTTCTTGTCATTATTCCCTGAACAATACAGTATAACAACTACTTACATAGCCTTTACATCGTGTTAGGTGTTATAAGCAATCGAGAGATAATTTAAAAGTACAGGCAGTCCCCGGTTTATGAACGAGTTCCGTTCCTGAGTCCGTCTCTAAGTCGGATTGGAAGTCGGAACAGCTACATCCTTTATTATTTACCGTCAGTTAGTCAAACATTTTTCTTGGTATATAGTATATATTTTACCTTTCTATGCATATAAAACACTTAAGAAACATATGTATTTCAATAATTAAACCACAGCATTGCTTAGTAATAATTTTAGCTTTCATCGGGGCAGGGCCTTTCACATGCTCCATTAAAATTGTTCCGATCGTTGAGCGACTGTAGCCTAACGCTTTTCCAATGACTGATGACGTTTCCCCTCTTTCCAATCGCTATATTACTTCCACTTTATTTCCAATCGTGATCGTGATTATGTTCGTGAACAGAAACACTGCGGATTCAGAGCTCCATCGGGTCCTAAAGTCCACCGCACCGCGACAGGTTGAATAAGGTCCGGGGTTCCGCCGGGTCCTAATGTCCACCGCACTGAGACAGGTTAAATAAGGTCCGGGGTTCCGCTGGGTCCTAATGTCCACCGCACCGCGACAGGTTGAATAAGGTCCGAGGTTCCACCGGGTCCTAGTGTCCACCGCACTGAGACAGGTTAAATAAGGTCCGGGGTTCCACCGGGTCCTAGTGTCCACCGCACTGAGACAGGTTAAATAAGGTCCGGGGTTCCGCCGGGTCCTAATGTCCACCGCACTGAGACAGGTTAAATAAGGTCCGGGGTTCCGCCGGGTCCTAATGTCCACCGCACTGAGACAGGTTAAATAAGGTCCGGGGTTCCGCTGGGTCTAATGTCCACCGCACTGAGACAGGTTAAATAAGGTCCGGGGGTTCCGCCGGGTCCTAATGTCCACCGCACTGAGACAGGTTAAATAAGGTCCGGGGTTCCGCCGGGTCCTAATGTCCACCGCACTGAGACAGGTTAAATAAGGTCCGGGGTTCCGCCGGGTCCTAATGTCCACCGCACCGAGACAGGTTGAATAAGGTTCGGGGTTCCGCCGGGTCCTGATGTCCACCGCACCGAGACAGGTTAAATAAGGTCCGGGGTTCCGCCGGGTCCTAATGTCCACCGCACTGAGACAGGTTAAATAAGGTACGGGGTTCCGATGGGTCCTAATGTCCACCGCACTGAGACAGGTTAAATAAGGTCCGGGGTTCCGCCGGGTCCTAATGTCCACCGCACTGAGGACTGGTTAAATAAGGTCCGGAGTTCCGCCAGGTCCTAATGTCCACCGCGCTGAGACAGGTTAAATAAGGTCCGGGGTTCCGATGGGTCCTAATGTCCACCGCACTGAGACAGGTTAAATAAGGTCCGGGGTTCCGCCGGGTCCTAATGTCCACCGCACTGAGACAGGTTAAATAAGGTCCGGGGTTCCGCCGGGTCCTAATGTCCACCGCACTGAGACAGGTTAAATAAGGTCCGGGGTTCCGCCGGGTCCTAATGTCCACCGCACTGAGACAGGTTAAATAAGGTCCGGGGTTCCGCTGGGTCCTAATGTCCACCGCTCTGAGACAGGTTAAATAGGGGACTTGAGCATCTTCGTTTTTTGATATCTGCGGGGGTGGCGGGGTGTTCTCGGATCTAATCCCTCGTGGATAAGGAGGGCCGACTGTACGTCATCCAGCGATGTGCTCAGCACTCTGAAGGAATCATTCTAGCAGCAGAGCAGTGGGAATGAGGAGCCTGTTCAACCTCTCCCTGTCATCCAGGTCCCTGAGTCCGGCGATATCCTCGCAGAATTTCTCTGTACTCTCTCAAACTTGCGGAGGAGTTAGTAACGGAGCAGGGAGCCGCCTGCATTTGCGGGTGTCACGGCAATGCAAGGCAGAGGCAGACAGGTTCTCGATTAGCCAGGGAAATCAAAGGGAAATGGGGAGAAGGCAGGTGAGTGGGGATAGGCCCATGATGGAATGGCAGGAGCAGACTTGATGAGCTGAATGGCCTACATCTGCCCCCGACATCTGAGGGTCTGGAGTTTCGGAGTTGAACATAGGCACCCTCGGGGGCAGGGAGTCGGCACGCTCTCTCACCCCCCCCGGTCCGCGCGGGCTTACTCCGTGGGCTCTGGTTTCAGGACGCACTGTCCCAGGGGCCCAGCGGGAGGCGGGTTAGATCGTTCGGTGTAAATTATCCCACGATTAGGCTGCGGAGGGGGGGTGGGGTTAAAGAGGGTAGATGGGTGGCAGGGCCCCAAGTGTCGGTGGGGCCTGTTCCGAGCTTTATATCTAAATAAAATCAATGCTACTTAAAGCCTGAGGGAGAAGGGGTTGGGACAAGCTCGAGCGGACTCCACGCCAACCAAACCAGCTCCCAGCAGGAGGCGGCTAAAGCAGACGGGTCTGCGCTTGAATTGCAGAAAAGCCAACAGAGAAGTAGCGTGTACGGCCCAGAGGTAGAGCCCTTCCCCGCCACTGAGCACGGCTCCACGGAGATCAGTCACGGGAAAGCGGCCTCCATCATCAAAAGACCCACAGCCACCCAGGACACCCTCTCTTCTCTTCTCTCTCCTGTCAGGAGGGAGGTACAGGACCCTCAGGATCCACACCACCAGGTTCAGGGACAGTTATTACCCCTCAACCATCAGGAAGGAGGTACAGGACCCTCAGGACCCACACCACCAGGTTCAGGGACAGTTATTACTCTTCAACCATCAGGAAGGAGGTACAGGAGCCTCAGGACCCGCATCACCAGGTTCAGGAACAGTTATTACCCCTCAGCCATCGGGAAGGAGGTACAGGAGCCTCAGACCCACACCACCAGGTTCAGGGACAGTTATCACCCCTCAACCATCAGGAAGGAGGTACAGGAGCCTCAGGACCCACACCACCAGGTTCAGGAACAGTTATCACCCCTCAACCATCAGGAAGGAGGTACAGGAGCCTCAGGACCCACACCACCAGGTTCAGGAACAGTTATCACCCCTCAACCATCAGGAAGGAGGTACAGGACCCTCAGGACCCACACCACCAGGTTCAGGGACAGTTATTACCCCTCAACCATCAGGCTCTGGAACCAGAGGGGATAACTTCACTCACCCCCACACTGAACTGTTCCCACAAACTCTGAACTCACTTTGAAGGAGTCTCCATCTCATGTCCCCAATATGCCTATTTATTATCATTAGTACTTAGTTTTGATTGGTATCTGCTCAATTTGTTGTCTTTTTCACACTGATTGTCTGTTTGCCCTGAGTTCATTTTGTTTCATTGATCCTCTTGTGTTTGTTTGGAGAGGGAAGAGAAGAGTTTACCAAGACGTGTGACGAGAGGCCGGACAAACTTGAGCTGTTCCGTCTGGAGTGGCCGGAGCTGACGGGAGATCTGATAGAGATTTACAGTAGACAGGGATGATCTGTTCCCCATGGTTGAAAGCAGTGTCAGAGGTCAAGGAATTAAGGTGACGGGGGTGGCAGTCTCGAAGGAGCTCAGATACAAGTTTCTTCATGCAGAGAGGGAGGTGTCTGGAATGCGGGCCCCCAGCCCTGAGGTTGGGTGCCAGAGGCAGATAAACTGGAGACTTGTACAAGGCAAAGTACGCAATACAGACTTGGTTAGAACACTTACTTTGAAGTTTGGGTGAGTCACTTCTCCATTCTGGGAGAGGTGGGATATAATGTTATAGAGAGAGAGAGAGAGAGAGAGAGACACTTCTCCAGTCTGGGAGAGGTGGGATATTCTGTTGGAGAGAGAGAGAGAGAGAGACACTTCTCCAGTCTGGGAGAGGTGGGATATTCTGTTGGAGAGAGAGAGAGAGAGACACTTCTCCAGTCTGGGAGAGGTGGGATATTCTGTTGGAGAGAGAGAGAGACACTTCTCCAGTCTGGGAGAGGTGGGATATTCTGTTGGAGAGAGAGAGAGACACTTCTCCAGTCTGGGAGAGGTGGGATATTCTGTTGGAGAGAGAGAGAGAGAGAAACACTTCTCCAGTCAGGGAGAGGTGGGATATTCTGTTGGAGAGAGAGAGAGACACTTCTCCAGTCTGGGAGAGATGGGATATTCTGTTGGAGAGAGAGAGAGAGAGAGACACTTCTCCAGTCTGGGAGAGGTGGGATATTCTGTTGGAGAGAGAGAGAGAGAGACACTTCTCCAGTCTGGGAGAGGTGGGATATTCTGTTGGAGAGAGAGAGAGAGAGACACTTCTCCAGTCTGGGAGAGGTGGGATATTCTGTTGGAGAGAGAGAGAGACACTTCTCCATTCTGGGAGAGGTGGGATATTCTGTTGGAGAGAGAGAGAGAGAGACACTTCTCCAGTCTGGGAGAGGTGGGATATTCTGTTGGAGAGAGAGAGAGAGAGACACTTCTCCAGTCTGGGAGAGGTGGGATATTCTGTTGGAGAGAGAGAGAGAGACACTTCTCCAGTCTGGGAGAGGTGGGATATTCTGTTGGAGAGAGAGAGAGAGAGACTTCTCCAGTCTGGGAGAGGTGGGATATTCTGTTGGAGAGAGAGAGAGAGAGACACTTCTCCAGTCTGGGAGAGGTGGGATATTCTGTTGGAGAGAGAGAGAGACACTTCTCCAGTCTGGGAGAGGTGGGATATTCTGTTGGAGAGAGAGAGAGAGACACTTCTCCAGTCTGGGAGAGGTGGGATATTCTGTTGGAGAGAGAGAGAGAGAGAGAGACACTTCTCCAGTCTGGGAGAGGTGGGATATTCTGTTGGAGAGAGAGAGAGAGAGACACTTCTCCAGTCTGGGAGAGGTGGGATATTCTGTTGGAGAGAGAGAGAGAGAGAGAGACTTCTCCAGTCTGGGAGAGGTGGGATATTCTGTTGGAGAGAGAGAGAGAGAGAGACACTTCTCCAGTCTGGGAGAGGTGGGATATTCTGTTGGAGAGAGAGAGAGAGAGAGAGAGAGAGACACTTCTCCAGTCTGGGAGAGGTGGGATATTCTGTTGGAGAGAGAGAGAGAGAGAGAGACACTTCTCCAGTCAGGGAGAGGTGGGATATTCTGTTGGAGAGAGAGAGAGAGAGACACTTCTCCAGTCTGGGAGAGGTGGGATATTCTGTTGGAGAGAGAGGGAGAGAGAGAGAGAGAGAGACACTTCTCCAGTCTGGGAGAGGTGGGATATTCTGTTGGAGAGAGAGAGAGAGAGAGAGAGACACTTCTCCAGTCTGGGAGAGGCGGGATATTCTGTTGTAGAGAGAGAGAGAGAGAGAGACACTTCTCCAGTCTGGGAGAGGTGGGATATTCTGTTGGAGAGAGAGAGAGAGAGACACTTCTCCAGTCTGGGAGATGTGGGATATTCTGTTGGAGAGAGAGAGAGAGAGAGACACTTCTCCAGTCTGGGAGAGGTGGGATATTCTGTTGGAGAGAGAGAGAGAGAGACACTTCTCCAGTCTGGGAGAGGTGGGATATTCTGTTGGAGAGAGAGAGAGAGGGAGACACTTCTCCAGTCTGGGAGAGGTGGGATATTCTGTTGGAGAGAGAGAGAGAGAGAGAGACACTTCTCCAGTCTGGGAGAGGTGGGATATTCTGTTGGAGAGAGAGAGAGAGAGAAACACTTCTCCAGTCAGGGAGAGGTGGGATATTCTGTTGGAGAGAGACAGAGACACTTCTCCAGTCTGGGAGAGATGGGATATTCTGTTGGAGAGAGAGAGAGAGAGAGACACTTCTCCAGTCTGGGAGAGGTGGGATATTCTGTTGGAGAGAGAGAGAGAGAGACACTTCTCCAGTCTGGGAGAGGTGGGATATTCTGTTGGAGAGAGAGAGAGAGAGACACTTCTCCAGTCTGGGAGAGGTGGGATATTCTGTTGGAGAGAGAGAGAGAGACACTTCTCCATTCTGGGAGAGGTGGGATATTCTGTTGGAGAGAGAGAGAGAGAGACACTTCTCCAGTCTGGGAGAGGTGGGATATTCTGTTGGAGAGAGAGAGAGAGAGACACTTCTCCAGTCTGGAGAGGTGGGATATTCTGTTGGAGAGAGAGAGAGAGACACTTCTCCAGTCTGGGAGAGGTGGGATATTCTGTTGGAGAGAGAGAGAGAGAGACTTCTCCAGTCTGGGAGAGGTGGGATATTCTGTTGGAGAGAGAGAGAGAGAGACACTTCTCCAGTCTGCGAGAGGTGGGATATTCTGTTGGAGAGAGAGAGAGACACTTCTCCAGTCTGGGAGAGGTGGGATATTCTGTTGGAGAGAGAGAGAGAGACACTTCTCCAGTCTGGGAGAGGTGGGATATTCTGTTGGAGAGAGAGAGAGAGACACTTCTCCAGTCTGGGAGAGGTGGATATTCTGTTGGAGAGAGAGAGAGAGAGAGAGACACTTCTCCAGTCTGGGAGAGGTGGGATATTCTGTTGGAGAGAGAGAGAGAGACACTTCTCCAGTCTGGGAGAGGTGGGATATTCTGTTGGAGAGAGAGAGAGAGAGAGAGACTTCTCCAGTCTGGGAGAGGTGGGATATTCTGTTGAGAGAGAGAGAGAGAGAGACACTTCTCCAGTCTGGGAGAGGTGGGATATTCTGTTGGAGAGAGAGAGAGAGAGAGAGAGAGACACTTCTCCAGTCTGGGAGAGGTGGGATATTCTGTTGGAGAGAGAGAGAGAGAGAGACACTTCTCCAGTCTGGAGAGGTGGGATATTCTGTTGAGAGAGAGAGAGAGAGAGACACTTCTCCAGTCTGGGAGAGGTGGGATATTCTGTTGGAGAGAGAGAGAGAGAGAGAGAGACACTTCTCCAGTCTGGGAGAGGTGGGATATTCTGTTGGAGAGAGAGAGAGAGAGAGAGAGACACTTCTCCAGTCTGGGAGAGGCGGGATATTCTGTTGGAGAGAGAGAGAGAGAGAGACACTTCTCCAGTCTGGGAGAGGTGGGATATTCTGTTGGAGAGAGAGAGAGAGAGAGAGACACTTCTCCAGTCTGGGAGAGGTGGGATATTCTGTTGGAGAGAGAGAGAGAGAGACACTTCTCCAGTCTGGGAGATGTGGGATATTCTGTTGGAGAGAGAGAGAGAGAGAGACACTTCTCCAGTCTGGGAGAGGTGGGATATTCTGTTGGAGAGAGAGAGAGAGAGACACTTCTCCAGTCTGGGAGAGGTGGGGATATTCTGTTGGAGAGAGAGAGAGAGGGAGACACTTCTTCTCAGTCTGGGAGAGGTGGGATATTCTGTTGGAGAGAGAGAGAGAGAGGAGACACTTCTCCAGTCTGGGAGAGGTGGGATATTCTGTTGGAGAGAGAGAGAGAGAGAGACACTTCTCCAGTCTGGGAGAGGTGGGATATTCTGTTGGAGAGAGAGAGAGAGAGACACTTCTCCAGTCTGGGAGAGGTGGGATATTCTGTTGGAGAGAGAGAGAGAGAGACACTTCTCCAGTCTGGGAGAGGTGGGATATTCTGTTGGAGAGAGAGAGACACTTCTCCAGTCTGGGAGAGGTGGGATGTTCTGTTGGAGAGAGAGAGAGAGAGAGAGACACTTCTCCAGTCTGGGGGAGGTGGGATATTCTGTTGGAGAGAGAGAGAGAGACACTTCTCCAGTCTGGGAGAGGTGGGATATTCTGTTGGAGAGAGAGAGAGACACTTCTCCATTCTGGGAGAGGTGGGATATTCTGTTGGAGAGAGAGAGAGAGAGACACTTCTCCAGTCTGGGAGAGGTGGGATATTCTGTTGGAGAGAGAGAGAGAGAGACACTTCTCCAGTCTGGGAGAGGTGGGATATTCTGTTGGAGAGAGAGAGAGAGACACTTCTCCAGTCTGGGAGAGGTGGGATATTCTGTTGGAGAGAGAGAGAGAGAGACTTCTCCAGTCTGGGAGAGGTGGGATATTCTGTTGGAGAGAGAGAGAGAGAGACACTTCTCCAGTCTGGGAGAGGTGGGATATTCTGTTGGAGAGAGAGAGAGACACTTCTCCAGTCTGGGAGAGGTGGGATATTCTGTTGGGAGAGAGAGAGAGAGACACTTCTCCAGTCTGGGAGAGGTGGGATATTCTGTTGGAGAGAGAGAGAGAGACACTTCTCCAGTCTGGGAGAGGTGGGATATTCTGTTGAGAGAGAGAGAGAGAGAGAGACACTTCTCCAGTCTGGGAGAGGTGGGATATTCTGTTGGAGAGAGAGAGAGAGACACTTCTCCAGTCTGGGAGAGGTGGGATATTCTGTTGGAGAGAGAGAGAGAGAGAGAGACTTCTCCAGTCTGGGAGAGGTGGGATATTCTGTTGGAGAGAGAGAGAGAGAGACACTTCTCCAGTCTGGGAGAGGTGGGATATTCTGTTGGAGAGAGAGAGAGAGAGAGAGAGAGACACTTCTCCAGTCTGGGAGAGGTGGGATATTCTGTTGGAGAGAGAGAGAGAGAGAGACACTTCTCCAGTCTGGGAGAGGTGGGATATTCTGTTGGAGAGAGAGAGAGAGAGACACTTCTCCAGTCTGGGAGAGGTGGGATATTCTGTTGGAGAGAGAGAGAGAGAGAGACACTTCTCCAGTCTGGGAGAGGTGGGATATTCTGTTGGAGAGAGAGAGAGAGAGAGAGACACTTCTCCAGTCTGGGAGAGGTGGGATATTCTGTTGGAGAGAGAGAGAGAGAGACACTTCTCCAGTCTGGGAGAGGTGGGATATTCTGTTGGAGAGAGAGAGAGAGAGACACTTCTCCAGTCTGGGAGAGGTGGGATATTCTGTTGGAGAGAGAGAGAGAGAGACACTTCTCCAGTCTGGGAGAGGTGGGATATTCTGTTGGAGAGAGAGGGAGAGAGAGAGAGAGAGAGACACTTCTCCAGTCTGGGAGAGGTGGGATATTCTGTTGGAGAGAGAGAGAGAGAGAGAGAGACACTTCTCCAGTCTGGAGAGGCGGGATATTCTGTTGGAGAAAGAGAGAGAGAGACACTTCTCCAGTCTGGGAGAGGCGGGATATTCTGTTGTAGAGAGAGAGAGAGAGAGAGACACTTCTCCAGTCTGGGAGAGGTGGGATGATTCTGTGAGAGAGAGAGAGAGAGACACTTCTCCAGTCTGGGAGAGGTGGGATATTCTGTTGGAGAGAGAGAGAGAGAGAGACACTTCTCCAGTCTGGGAGAGGTGGGGATATTCTGTTGGAGAGAGAGAGAGAGAGAGACACTTCTCCAGTCTGGGAGAGGTGGGATATTCTTGTTGGAGAGAGAGAGAGAGGGAGACACTTCTCCAGTCTGGGAGAGGTGGGATATTCTGTTGGAGAGAGAGTGAGAGAGAGGGAGACACTTCTCCAGTCTGGGAGAGGTGGGATATTCTGTTGGAGAGAGAGAGAGAGAGAGACACTTCTCCAGTCTGGGAGAGGTGGGATATTCTGTTGGAGAGAGAGAGAGAGAGACACTTCTCCAGTCTGGGAGAGGTGGGATATTCTGTTGGAGAGAGAGAGAGAGAGACACTTCTCCAGTCTGGGAGAGGTGGGATATTCTGTTGGAGAGGAGGGAGAGGACACTTCTCCAGTCTGGGAGAGGTGGGATGTTCTGTTGGAGAGAGAGAGAGAGAGAGAGACACTTCTCCAGTCTGGAGAGGTGGGATATTCTGTTGGAGAGAGAGAGAAGAGACACTTCTCCAGTCTGGGAGAGGTGGGATATTCTGTTGGAGAGAGAGAGAGAGAGAGACACTTCTCCAGTCTGGGAGAGGTGGGATATTCTGTTGGAGAGAGAGAGACACTTCTCCAGTCTGGGAGAGGTGGGATATTCTGCTGGAGAGAGAGAGAGAGAGACACTTCTCCAGTCTGGGAGAGGTGGGATATTCTGTTGGAGAGAGAGAGACACTTCTCCAGTCTGGGAGAGGTGGGATATTCTTTTGGAGAGAGAGACACTTCTCCAGTCTGGAGAGGTGGGATATTCTGTTGGAGAGAGAGAGACACTTCTCCAGTCTGGGAGAGGTGGGATATTCTGTTGGAGAGAGAGAGAGAGAGACACTTCTCCAGTCTGGGAGAGGTGGGATATTCTGTTGGAGAGAGAGAGAGAGAGACACTTCTCAGTCTGGGAGAGGTGGGATATTCTGTTGGAGAGAGAGAGAGAGAGAGAGAGAGACACTTCTCCAGTCTGGGAGAGGTGGGATATTCTGTTGGAGAGAGAGAGAGAGACACTTCTCCAGTCTGGGAGAGGTGGGATATTCTGTTGGAGAGAGAGAGAGAGACACTTCTCCAGTCTGGGAGAGGTGGGATATTCTGTTGGAGAGAGAGAGAGAGAGAGACACTTCTCCAGTCTGGGAGAGGTGGGATATTCTGTTGGAGAGAGAGAGAGAGAGAGACACTTCTCCAGTCTGGGAGAGGTGGGATATTCTGTTGGAGAGAGAGAGAGAGAGAGACACTTCTCCAGTCTGGGAGAGGTGGGATATTCTGTTGGAGAGAGAGAGAGAGAGACACTTCTCCAGTCTGGGAGAGGTGGATATTCTGTTGGAGAGAGAGAGAGAGAGAGACACTTCTCCAGTCTGGGAGAGGTGGGATATTCTGTTGGAGAGAGAGAGAGAGACACTTCTCCAGTCTGGGAGAGGTGGGATATTCTGTTGGAGAGAGAGAGAGAGAGAGACACTTCTCCAGTCTGGGAGAGGTGGGATATTCTGTTGAGAGAGAGAGAGACACTTCTCCAGTCTGGGAGAGGTGGGATATTCTGTTGGAGAGAGAGAGAGAGAGACACTTCTCCAGTCTGGGAGAGGTGGGGATATTCTGTTGGAGAGAGGAGAGACACTTCTCCAGTCTGGGAGAGGTGGGATATTCTGTTGAGAGAGAGAGAGAGAGACACTTCTCCAGTCTGGAGAGGTGGGATATTCTGTTGAGAGAAGAGAGAGACACTTCTCCAGTCTGGAGAGGTGGGATATTCTGTTGGAGAGAGAGAGAGAGAGACACTTCTCCAGTCTGGAGAGGTGGGATATTCTGTTGGAGAGAGAGAGACACTTCTCCAGTCTGGGAGAGGTGGGATATTCTGTGAGAGAGAGAGAGAGAGACACTTCTCCAGTCTGGGAGAGGTGGGATATTCTGTTGGAGAGAGAGAGAGAGAGAGACACTTCTCCAGTCTGGGAGAGGTGGGATATTCTGTTGGAGAGAGAGAGAGAGAGACACTTCTCCAGTCTGGGAGAGGTGGGATATTCTGTTGGAGAGAGAGAGAGAGGAGACACTTCTCCAGTCTGGAGAGGTGGGATATTCTGTTGGAGAGAGAGGAGAGAGAGAGACACTTCTCCAGTCTGGGAGAGGTGGGATATTCTGTTGGAAGAGAGAGAGAGAGACACTTCTCCAGTCTGGGAGAGGGGGATATTCTGTTGGAGAGAGAGAGAGAGAGACACTTCTCCAGTCTGGGAGAGGTGGGATGTAATCTTGAGAGAGAGAGAGAGAGA
>NW_026779323.1:0-120430 GCF_030144855.1 Hypanus sabinus | reverse complement strand
GAGAGAGAGAGAGAGAGAGAGAGAGAGAGAGAGAGAGAGAGAGAGAGAGAGAGAGAGAGAGAGAACCATGGCAGAGTTTTCCAAACCAAGAAAATACAAAACGTAGTTCACCCCATACACTGAAGTGTTCCCCTGCCTACTAGAGGTCAAAAATACTGACAGTGTTGCTAGCTGCACTGTCTGCAACCGTGACTTTTCTATTGCCCATGGTGGGTTAAATCACTGCTGAAGTGAGTTTAACAGGTGTCATTCGTTCATCAGCATAGCTAACGTTATTTAAACTAACTGGCTAGCTGCGAAGGAGCTACTGTATTGCAGACATCCCAGCTTTCCCGGAAGTACCGGGAGTCTCCTGCAAATTGATGGCGCTACCTCCCTGAAATGTATTTTTGCAGAGTGGGATTAATTTAATTCAACGAGTCCTTCGGTCCTTCTCCGCCGTTCATTTTATCCAAGGCGTCGCTCCCTCCTTGGTCCCGTTTCAACCCGGCCAAACGGGATGTCCTTCAGTCACCACGTCTCTCCCTTTTCATCAACAAAATTAACGATGCTGACGGCCGTTTTCAATCGACGTCTCACCTCCTCCCTTCCCGGCGCTCACTTTCAACAAGACATCACAACCGGAAACTGCCCCGTCAGACCGTTTAAGCGAAGGAGCGGCCATTTTATGTCAGAGCAATAGATCATTTTACATCGACCCATTACTCCGTCTCTCTTCTCAATGTGCCACTGATTCCATTTCGGCCATTTTACCCGGTGCGACTCCCCCACTCTGTTGTCTGTCCATCACTCTCTCCCCGTCGGCCATTGTATCAAAGGAATCAGGGACTATTTTAGATCTGGCCGCCACTCCCTCTGACTTGTGGCGTCCATTTTCTCTCGGTGCATCCCTCCCTCCCTCCCTCCGTGGAAACCATTTTCAAAGCGCGCCTCACTCCCTCCCTATTGACAATGCTATATTGGGGCGTCACTCTCTCCCTGGTATTAATTTTATATTCTGGTTTTAATCCAGAATCCAATATTTAATCAGCACACAACTTTCCCCGCCCCCCCCCGTGATAATTTTCAGTCGGTGCACAATCCCCACTCTGTTGGTCATTTTAACTCCGCCTGTCACTCCCACTCTCTTGTCGGTGTATCACTCCCTCCCTGCCGGTCACAAGAAACAAGGTGACAACGGCCATCTTAATTCCTCCCATCGCCCCCTCCATGGCGCCCATTGTCACTCAGCCCATCACTTTCTCCCCCGAGACCATTTTCAGTCAACCTTTCACTCCCTCCCTAGTGACCTTCTAAATCCTTCTGTCGTTCACTCCCTATTCACTATTTTCATTCAGGAGCCCCTCGCAGGAAAGACACACTCGACCACCCTCCACTCGATTGCGCAGACTGTTTATCACAAACAATAAATATATCGCAAACAATAGAGACCGATCCGACATCCTCATCTCCGGATCCTGTGCGTCATCACTCCGAGTGTCATGGAGAGAGGAGGATACAGACACCGGGAAACGTGTGCGGGAATATTCCCGGTGTCGATACAGAGACCCGACACCGTGCGCGGTAAAAACTCTCGGTGTGGAGACAGAGATCGTGAACCGTACCTGGCAAAATTCCCTGTTTGGGACATGGAGACCAGGAACCGTGCCCTGTATAACTTCCGGTCTGTTATGTGGACGCCGGGAACCGGGCGCAATGAATCTCCCGGCGTGGGGACACGGAAAGGGTAAACCTCTCCCACACGCATCCCACTCCCGCTATCTTCAGGAAGACGTGCCGAAGGTTCTTCAGTCCGATCGTATCCACCGTCTCCGCCAGGAGATGAGCATCATCAGTGTAACAAAGTCGTCAACATCCACACCACCCTTGACTGTCCGTGTAACTGATAAACCATCGGCGTTCTCGACAAATTCCATAAAAGCCGCTCCGAGTTCTGTCACGTACAGAATTCAAGCGTCCCGCTAACTAACAGGATCACATTCCCGTTGGAAATAATCTGAAAGGAGTCCTATTGGGAGGCCGATGGTGGGAGTGAATGGGAAGGGCCAGATCCCACTGGGAGACTCCGGACGACAGGAGTGAATGGGAAGCGGTGCAGACGGTGCCAGTAAATGGGAAGGGACGGGGCTCAGTGGGAGTGAAGAGGAAGGGGTTGGGCCCAATGGAAGTTTGGCAATACAAGCGAATGGGTAGGGGTGCGTCTCGTTAGGAATGCGGATGGGTGGAGTGACTGGGAAAGGGTGG
Organism: Hypanus sabinus; assembly: GCF_030144855.1. Classification (NCBI taxonomy): domain Eukaryota; kingdom Metazoa; phylum Chordata; class Chondrichthyes; order Myliobatiformes; family Dasyatidae; genus Hypanus; species Hypanus sabinus. The sequence goes on along the minus strand of NW_026779323.1, from coordinate 118,186 downwards.
TGTCATTGGGAGTACGGATGGTGAGAATGAATGGGAAAGATTGGCATTTGATTGGGATCGCTGTCCGTGTGAGTGGACGGGAAGGGACGAGGTCCTGTGAAGAGTGCGGACCGTGGGAGAGGACCCGAAGTGGTGGAGTCCCGCTTTGAAAAATTATCCACAACTTAGATTTCATCCTGGGCTACTTTTCAACCCTACAAGTCAAATGTGATCGTTAACTGCTATGGTTATTATTCCCGTCTGTACTCCCCTGCCCGTTTGTGCCACCTCCCACCCTCTCCTGGTCTGTGCAAACTGCATCCCTCCCCGTCTCTGTGACCACTTCTACATATATTCATCGTGTGTGCGTGTGTGTGTGTGTATTTGTGTGTGTGTGTGCGTGTGGTTTCCGGTTCCAAGGTGAACACAGTGTGAGTCTCCACTCAGTTGATACACTACAGAGACGTTTTTATTTTCCCCGTGTCTGACCCCGGGTGTGTGTGATGCGACAATGTGGAGGGAGCATCACTCTGTGTCTGACCCCGGGATTGTGTGATGGGTCGGTGTGGAGGGAGCTTCACTCTGTGTCTGACCCCGGGAGTGTGTGATGGGATGCTGTGGAGGGAGATTCACCCCGTGCTAACGCCGGTCTTCCATCCACCATCCCTCTCATACTAGGAACCTCAGTAGACTTACGTCTGATATATCAGTCGATGTAACTGTCTGCGGGGGGCGGGAGGGGGACAGTTAGCCAGGAAGGGGGTTGGGTGGAGATGAGATCCTGGGCACCCAGACTCCGGCAGTCCGACCTCCCTCAGTCTGGAGCTGAGAAGCTACTGTGTCAGTGTGAGGAGCTCCGACCCACTGTTGCAGTGCACAGGGTGCGGGGTGGGGGGGGGGGGGCAGCAGAAACCTCAAATAAAACTCGAGTCCGACACCAGGACAGGAAGTTACAGCGGTTTATTGATTTCATCATGACAAATGTAAATTAAGCAATGTTGGCCATTTGAATTCTGTCCATCACTCTCTCCCTGCAGGCCATTATAGCAAAGGAATCTAGGACTATTTCAGGTCGGGCCGCCACGCTCTCTGACCTGTCACCTTCTGGCGTCCATTTTCTCACAGTGCAGCCCTCCCTTCCTCCCTGGTGACGATTTTCAACGTGCGCGTCAATCTCCCCGGGTGATAGTTTTATATTCTGGCTTTAATCCAGAAACCTATTTTTAATCAGCACATAACTCCCGATGTCTCCTCCCGGTATCACCCCGGTGATAATTTTCAGTCCCCACCCTGTCGGTCATTTGAACTCTGCCTGTCACTCCCATTCTCTTGTCAGTGTATAACTCCCTCCCTGTCAGCCCTGAGAAACGTGGTGACCACGGCAATCTTAATTCCGCCCATCGCCCCCTCCCTGGCGCCCATTGTCACTCAGCCCATCATTTTCTCCCCGGAGACCATTTTCAGTCAACCTTTCACTCCCTGTCTAGTGAACATTCTAAATCCTTCTGTCGTTCCCTCCCTATTCACCATTTTCAATCAGGAGCCCCTCGCAAGACAAACACTCTCGACCACCCTCCACTCGATTGCGCAGACTGTTTATCACAAATAATAAATATATCGCAAACAATAGAGACCGATCCGACTTCCTCATCTCCGGATCCTGTGCGTCATCACTTCGAGTGTCGTGGAGAGAGGAGGATACAGACACCAGGAAACGTGTGCGATAATATTCCCGGTGTCGATACAGAGACACGACACCGTGTGCGGTAAAACTCTCAGTGTGGAGACAGAGATCGGGAACTGTGCCTGGCAAAATTCCCAGCCACGTTATGAAGAGCGGGGACCGTGCCAAGTATAACTTCCTGTGTGCTATGTGGACACCGGGAACCGGGCGCGATGAATCACCCGGCCTTGGGACACGGAAACCATAAACCTCTCTCACATGCTCCACCAACCCCGGCCATCTTCAGTCCTTCAGTCCGATCCGATCCTATCCGCCGTCTCCGCCAGGAGATGAGCATTGTCAATGTAACAAAGCCGTCAACATCCACAGCACCCTCGACGTTCCGTGTAACTAATAAATGTCAAATTTTGTAAACTCCGCACCCAGTTCGGTCAAATACTGAATTCTGGCGTTCTCGCCAATTTCCATAATCCCATTCCCGTTGGAAATAATCTGAATGGAGTCCCACTGGGAGGCAGATAGTGGAGGTGAATGGGAAGGGCCAGATCCCACTGGGAGATCGGATGACAGGACTGAATGGGAGTGATCAGACAGTGGGAGTAAATTGGAAGGGGCGAAGCCCACAGGCAGGCAAACAGTGGGACTGAATGAGAAGGGACGGGGCCCATTGGAAGTATGGACGATGAAAGCGAATGAGTAGGGATGCGTCCCATTAGGAATGCGGATGAGTGGAGTGAATGGGAAGGGGTGGTCTCATTGGGAGTGTCGATAGTGACAATGAATGAGAAAGAGTGAAATTTATTTGGGATCACGGTCCGTGTGAGTGGACGGGAACGGACGGCGTCCTGTGAGGACTGCGGACCGTGGGAGATGACGGAAAGGGGTGGAGTCCCGTTCTCCAAAATTATCCTCAACTTTGATTTCATCCTGGGCTACTTCTCGAGCCTAGAACTCAAATTTGATTGTTAACTGCTATGGTTGTGATTCCCATTTGTATCCCCCTGCCCGTTTTTGCCCACTCCCATCCTCTTCCGTGTCTATCCCCAGGAGTATGTGATGGGACGGTGTGGAGGGAGTTTCACTCTGAGTCTGTCCCCGGGAGTATGTGACAGGATGGTGTGAGGTTGCTTCACACTGTGCTTGACCCCGGGAATGTGTGATGGGACGGTGTGGAAGGAGCTTCACCCTGTGTCTGACCCTGTGATGTTAACACATTCTGATGTTCACAGATGCACGGTCAATCCAGGTCTGGGTTCCTGCAGAGCTCTCAGTTCGTTCCTCCCTTTCTCTCCAAACTGATTCCCCAGCAACCTGAAACAGATGGAGGAATAAAGATGAAATAAACAGTTTTCACAACAGTGTCATTAACAGGGGACCGGGGTTATTGTTTCAATAGCACTCACAGACAAATATCACCAGGAAATCCACGGATCCGCTGACATTTTATCAGATTGAATGTTAACACAAACACTCACTCTATCCGCTGCAGACTCGGGAGGGTAAGTATGAAGCGGCGGAGGGCAGGGACCCATCGGTCTGTGAGCGAGTTCCATCCCAGGCTCAACTCCCTCAGTGATGGTTTTGTACTGAGAGCAGAGATGAGATCCTCGGCACCAGAATCTGTGAGACCGACACGACTCAGCCTGGAGAAGAGAGAGAGTGAGGGTGAAGGACACAGAGAGACAGGAGACGGTACAAATCCACAGTGTTTATCAGTAACACAATTACTGATCACATTAATGTTCAGTGTCAGACACCCAGTGACTGTAAACACAACCTCCCACAGTCTGGTACTAACCTCAGTTTCTGTATTTTACACTCCGGGTTCCTCAGAGCCGCAGACACCAGTTTCACTCCTGAATCTCCGAGTTTATTATCACTCAGGTTCAGCTCCGTCAGTGATGGGTTTGTACTGAGAGCGGAGGCGAGATCCTCGGCTCCAGAATCTGTGAGACTGACTCCCCCCAACCTGGAGATGAGAGAGAGAGAGAGTGAGGGTGAAGGACACAGAGAGACAGCAGACGGTACAAATCCCCAGTGTTTATCAGTAACACAATTACTGATCACATTAATGTTCAGTGTCAGACACCCAGTGACTGTAAACACAATCTCCCACAGTCTGTACTTACCTCAGTTTCTGTATTTTACACTCTGTGTTCCTCAGAGCTGCAGACACCAGTTTCACTTCTGAATCTCCCAGTTTATTCCAACCAAGGCTAAACAAAAATAAACAAGTTGATGAACAAAGTGATTCAAACCGTGGGTTTGGGGGAATTTCTCTCACTCGGATATTTCAGGAAACATCAAACCCTTCAGTAAATCACTGATCGGAGTTCACATCACTGTCAATGTCCCTCACTGTCCAGCTCCAGGGTATTCACCGAATGTCAATAATTTAGTGTGCCGGTGTGACCCTGTAAACTCAGCATATTCTGTCCAATTTCCCGATGGTTAGAAAACTGTTCCTGATATGTTAGGGTTGAAGTGTGGGAGGAAGTGCCATAGTGAGGAAGATTCGTGAATGAGGATATGTCGATGGGAGTCGATAGAAGAGACTCCATCTCTGAATTCCCAGCTCCATAGAAGAGCTGGGAAGACAGAATCAGCAGGACGAAGGGGGATGAGGAGGAGGATGCTGATGGGAAAAGATAATCCCACAAGATGGGACGATGCAGAAATTGATTGCACAGGAGGGTTGAGTCTGAACGGAGGCCCACAATCGGGAGAGGAGATGCACGCATTGGGGACTGGGTATCTGGCGGTGAGCACAGTCGCACAGGTGGACTGATGGTGATAGTCGCACACGGGGAATGGCAGGGGAGAACAATCTCACAATGGCATTTCTTTCCTTCTCCCTGGGACGGTCTGCTGACGGTCTCTTGTCCCTCACCGGGAAGGTTGTGTGAATCTCTGACCCACCTGTTGCAGTCAGTGTTGCTCTGGGTGTCAGTAACAGTGAGAAGGAACATTGTCAATGGACGTGTCACAGGCAGCGGGAAACACAGGCAGCCAGTCCTTTGATTTAATACAGTTAAACCAATGGCCACTGTTCACTAGGCATTTGGCAGAATTCTTCACAATCTGATTTATTACAGTTTTATCCCAGTTTCTTTACATTGAAACAACACAATGGAACAGTTTCACAGTTCAGAGTGAGAGATAAATCAAGTTACCTCAACTCCTGGCACTTGTGCAGCCCGGGTCCCAGCCGGTGGATTCCTTCGCAATGAATGAGGCAGTTCTCAAGGTCGAGGTGTTTTATTGTATCACAGAGTCTGATGACATGAGACAGGACTGCACAGTCAATCGGGGTCAGTGTCATTCCACTGAATGAAAGTGTTTCCACAGATCCCAGTGCGGCCTGAGCCAGTCCACTATTCTGAGACTCAAACAGGTAGTGCAATGTGTTCAGAAAGCTCCTTTTACCAGCATCACTCCATGTGTTTCCAATCTGACGTTTAACCTCCTCCTTCACCCAGTCAATCACCCGGCAGGTTGTTTCATTGGGAAATGGACCCAGAAACTCCTCCAGGCCCCGAGCTGTCATTGGGGAGGTGAGACCAGCAAGAAAACGGAGAAATACCTCAAATCGCCCATCTGTTGTGTTGTGGGCTTCAGTGAGGAATTTCAGGATATCCCCGGGATGTGGATTCAGGAATTGTGCGACTGAAGCTACAAACTCTTGGATGGTGAGGTGTGGGAATGTGTACACCACGCTCCGGGCAGAATCCTGTCTCTCCAAAAGCTCCATCAGGAACCCGGACAGGAACTGGGAAGGCTGCAGATTGTACTTGATCAAATCTACATCTGTAAATACAATCTTCTTCTCGGACACTCCTCTGAAGGCCAACTGACCAACCCTAAGTAACACATCACGGGGGTTCTCCATCTCACGGCCGTGGTTTTTCAGGATGTTGTAAATATAGTAGGAGTACAGTTGGGTGATAGTCTTGGGAACTTGCTGGGGGTCCCTGACTCTTTGTGTGAAGAAGGGGCCCAGTGCCAGAGCGAGGATCCAGCAGTAGGAGGGGTTGTAGCTCATGGTGTACAGGATCTCGTTCTCCTTCACATGTTTGACAACAGCTGCCGCCACCATTTTATCTTCAAAATGCCTGATGAAATATTTTTTCCGTTCCTCACCAGAAAATCCCAGGATTTCAGCCCAGACACTGATCTCAGCCTTTTCCAATAAATGTAACGCAGTGGGGCGGGTGGTCACCAGCACTGAACACCCTGGGAGCAGCTTGCCCTGGATTAAACTGTACACAATGTCAGACACCTTGCACTTGAATTCAGGATCTGTGCATGTGGGCTGAGGTTCTGTGTTTCTCCGGCTGTCAGCAAAATCAATTCTGTCATTGAATTCATCCAAACCATCAAATATAAACAGCAATCCCTCTGGGTTCTTCCAGACCTCTCTCAGAATATTCCCAAAGTAAGGATACTGATCCAGAATCAGTTCCTTCATGTTTATTCTGCAGTTAATGGTGTTTAAATCGCGGAATTTGAAACTGAAGACAAACTGGAATTGTTGATATATTTTCCCTGTGGCCCAGTCATAAACAATCTTTTGTACCATTGTTGTTTTTCCGATCCCTGGAACGCCGGCCACCGCTGTGGACATCCCAGATTTTTTTTCCATGTTATGTCTTTTAAATTGTTTAAGAAAACTCCTCTTGAATAACTGATGTATCCGGATTTTTTCCAGCTCTCTGTGGAGATGTTTCTCTCTCAATTCTTCGTGGGCTCTGCCTCTTGCTAACAGCTCATGTTCCACCAGTCTCCGATCTCGAACAGTAGAAATGACCGTGAGCTCAACGTATCGATCAACCAGCTGGAAAACCTTCACCTTCTCCCTCATCAGGATCGTGTTCACTCTCAGTGTTTCAGTTTGTGCCCGCAGAGTCTCCTTGTGTTTCCTTCGAACATCTTAGGACGGAGAGAAATAGGTTGTCTGATGAACATAGACATTCAACGTATTTTCCCGAATAAAAAAAAAAGTTGGTACTTTGGTGCCAGGGTCCGAAATGCCTCTGGACAGACAATATGTTGAGCAGCCAGATGTCTTTTCACAAATTGGTACATATGACATTGGGAGAAAAAAAAGGGAGGAAGTCTGGAAGACAGAAAATAGGGAGATACGAATTAAGCTGAGAAGCTAGAACTCAAATGTGCTTGTCTCAGAATTCTTGCCTGTTTCACACGATAGTAAAGATAGGAATAGAATGAAGTGGCAGTAAATGCGTGGCTGAAGAATTGTGTCATGGGGCAGTGACTCAGATTTCTAGGATAACTGAGACCAATTCTGGGGCAGGTGGGACCTGTACAAAAGAGACATGTTGTACTTGGATCCGAGGGGGGCCAATATTCCTGCGGTAAGATTTACTGGAGCTGTTGGGAGTGTTTTAAACTAATATGGCAGGGGGGTATTTAAATGCTCGTAGCATTCAGAATAAAGTGGAAGAACTCTTGGTGTTGTGGGCATCACTGAGTCGTGGTTGAAAGAAAGCCATAGTTGGGAGCTTAACGTCAAAGAATATACTTTGTGTCAAAAGGGCAGGCAGGACGACATAGGTGGTAGTGTGGCTCTGCTGGTGGAAGATGTAATTGCATCTTTAAAAAGAGGTAACATGGCGTCAGCGAATGTTGAATCTTTGTGGGTGGAGATAAGAAATTGCAAGGGTAAAAAAACTGTGGGAATCATATATAAGCTTCCACGTAGTAGCCAAAATGTTGAGATGAGATTGCAAAGGTAGCTTCAAAAGGCATGTAATAAGGATCATGCCACAGGTGTAATTGGGCACTTCAATATGCAAGGGAAGTAGGAAAATCAAGCATACTTAAGGTGTCGGATCGCATGAGAGGTAATTTATTGAATTCCCACGAGATAGCTTTGTAGAGCAGCTTGTGCTTGAGACTACTCGGGGAAAGTCTATATTAGACTGGGTGTTGTGTAATAACCCAGATCTTAACTGGGAGCTTAATGCAAAGGAACCTTAGGAGGCAATGATCATAAAATGATTGGATTCAAATTGCAATTTGAGAGGGAGAAATATAACATACATGTACCAGTATCGCAATGTAATAAAACGCATTACAGAAATGGCATATAAGGTAGCAAATGTGAGTGGAAAGTTGGAAGAATGGAAAACTTTTAAAATCCAACACCAGGCCACTAAGAAAGCTGTAAGAAGGGAAAACATGAAATATGAGGGCAATCAAGACCATAATATAAAACAGGATAACAAACTTTGTTTTCAGTTATATAAAGAGTAAAATGGAGGAAAGAGTTCATATTGGACCATTGGAAAATGACGTTGGCAAGATAGAAAAGTAACTGGCACGGATATCGGAATGACTGACGAGATATGGAATGATAGAGACAGCAAGTGTGAATAAAAGTGGCCTTTTCTGGTTGGCTGCCAGTGACTAGCGGTGTTCTGCAGGAGTCATTATTGCGACCGCTGCTTTTCACATTGTTAGTCAATGCATTAGATGATGAAATTTATAGCTTTGTGGCAAAGTTTGCGAATGATAGATAGATAGGTGCAGGAGTAGGTAGTGCTGAGGAAGCTAGGCGATTGCAGCAGGGCGTAGACAAATTGGAAGAATGGGCATAAAGATTGCAGATGGAATACTGTTTTTGGAAATGTCCAATAATACATTTTGGTAAAAAGAACAATAGTGCGGACCATTATCTAAATGGGAAGAAGGTCGAAACATCAAAGTTACAGAGGGATTAGCAAGCTTCCAAAGAGGTTAATTTACGGTCCGAGTCTGCAGCAAAAAAGGCAAATGTAACGTTGTCATATATTTCAAGGGTAAACGAAGGTAATAGCAAGGAGATAATGCTGAGACTTTATAAGACTGTAGTCAGACTTTCAGCGTGAATTAAAAACATTGACATGTCCGTTCCATCACTTACCTTTCAGATGCTTGGGCACTTCAGATAAACCCCGCTCAGTGTCCATGTAGGCGACCTGGCCGTCACCTGTTCAAACAGATTAACCTGCATGAAGTCTGTTCTGTGTAATACTATAAATTCATCAGCATTTATATTGTAATACACAGTGTATTGTTCACCGTACCACGTTCCCGTATTTCATTCAATATTCTGCTCAGCTTCGGTAAATGATGATGTAATTTCACAAAGGATTCCCACATCACCTTCCGGGCCCCGGAGCCCTTCTCCATCACCAGATCCAGGAGGAGTTTGGAAGCGTCTGCTCGATGTCCCTTCTCCGCGAGCTCAGTCACGCTCTGTAATGAACAATGGGAAATATATTGAGGAGCGGAGGGATGGGTTCAAATCTACCCTGATCACAGACTGACCCAGCATATTCTGCTCTCCACAGATCACTAACAGACATTGAAGTGTTCAAAGCGGGGTAAAGATTTAAAAAGAAAAGCGAGGGGGTCGTTCGGGACATTCCGCGCCACAGATTGCGGGGTACTTATCCACTTGGCAAAGCTTAGGCGGAGCAGACGTAATGTGAGTGATTGAGAGATAGAGCGTGGAGTTGAGACTTTGTGTCAGAGAGGTTTCAGTGAGGAGAGGCAGAGGCTTTAGGTAGATTTTCTATAGTATTTTCGATTCCTTTTCACAGTTAGAACAGTGAGAATACCAGGCAGGATAGTGGAATGTTCTTCATACAGGGTGTGGCAAGGCAGGGAAACCTCCAATGTCCCCGATAACTACACCTTCAGGAATTAACCATATAACCATATAGTTGCATCCACCTGCAGCTTCTTACAGACTGTGTTCAGGAATTGGAGCTGGATGAACCCAGGTTATTTCAAAAAGCTGCGAGGTCGGCTGGCAGTCGATAAAGGGAGGGAGCTGTTACCAAGGCCAGGACACAGGAGGGGAAAAGAGGACAGGCAGCCACTTCAGGAAACCCCACTATAACAGGTATACGGCTTACAGTTGCGGGGTATGACCTAACAGAGGAATGCCACGGCGATTATGTCTCTGGCACTGAGTTTCGTTTTGTGACACAGTAAGGGTGAGAAGAGTGAACTGCACTGACAGGGGAACTCAAGGGTTAGAAGAACAGACAGGAGATTCTATTAACGAGTACAAGATTTCTGTATGGTGTGTTGCGAAGGTCAGGGAGTCCTCGCTTCGACTCTGAAACTTTCTTAAGGGCACGGTGAGCAGCCAGAGGTCGTAGGCCACGTTGGTACCACTGATGTACTAGTGAAGTGTGATGAGGTCCTGCAAAGTTAGCTCATGGAGTTAGATGCTAGGCTGATGGGCAGGAACTCCATGGCCGCGTTCTCAGGATTGCTACCCATAAAACGTGCGAATGAGGCCTGAAATAGGACGGTGTACAGTCTAACGTGTAGCTGATGAAATGGTGCATGACGGAGTGCTTCAGATGCTTGGATGTATGGGCTCTCTTCCAAGGAAGTTGGGGCTTAGAGACACCTGATCGTTTTGCACCTGAACTGGAGGAGAACTGATACCCTTGCGGGAAGGGTTGTTAGAGTTACATGGGGAGGGGGGAGGTGTTAAACTTGAGTTGCAGGGGGATGAAGAACCAACGTGGATAGTGGAGTGGTTGAGTGGGAAAGATGTTGTTAAGCCGACATGCAAAGTCAGGAAACTAAAGGATAAGCATCGTGAAACTTCTTTTCTCCAAAATGCGTATTATTTCAATGCAAGGAGTATTGTAGGAAAGACAGATCAACCTAGCGCATGGATCAGCTCATTGAATGACAGCATTGTAACCTTTAGCGTGATTTCGTTGGAGGAGGTTCAGGACTGGCAGCTCAGCATTCCAGGGTTCCTTTGGGTTAGACATGATTCGATAGAGCGAGAGGGATTACAGATGGAGGGCTGGCATAACCAGTCAGAGAAAATGTCCCTGCATTGCTCAGACAGGACAAACTGGATAGCCGGTCCAATGAGACTGCATTGGTGAAACTACGGACTAAGAAAGGTATGACCACATAGTGGGATTATATTATAAAGCACCCAATAGTCAAAGGGATTTACAAGAACAAATGTGCAGGGAGATCACAGAAACAAAAAAACAGAACATACTGTGTTTTCATTTATAGACTGGCACTCCGTGTTAAAGCGCTGGATAGGATAGTGTAGGTCAAATGTGTCCAGGGAGTTTCTGTAATCAACAATATATTCATGTGACAACTGGACAGAGCACATTCTGGAATTCCGATCAGGGCACAAGACAGGGCAAGCGACAGAGGTGTGTTCAGGGGAACGCTTTGGATCTGGTTATCATAATGTCATTAGGTTAAAGATCATTGTGGAAAGGATTGGGTCTTGTCCTCAGGTTAAGATCCTAAATTGGAGAAAGGCAAATTTTAATGGTACCGGAAAAGATCTGAGGAAAGCAGATTAGGACAGATTGTTTAGTGGTACAGATGTGCTTGATAAGTGAGAGGCCTTCAAAACTGATATTTTGAGAGTACAGATTTTTAATCCATAAATGACCACAAGTGAAGAGTTTGTACGTTCCGATGTTTTTTTTTGTGATATCACGGCCCTGAGCGCATCGCAAGTATAGGCTTGAAGAATCAAATGAGGTACTTGATGAGTACAAGAAATGCAAGAGCTACTAAAGGAGGAAATCAGGAGGGCCTGATTTATACCCAGGTATAAATTCAAAAATCAAATATGTTTTGAACAAAAATATACCAACGGACTAAATTTGTCCTCTTGAAGTTCAGAGTGGGCCTTTATGCATGAAGCTGGAAAAGGTGGAGGAGATTTTAAATAGATGTTTTTGCATTTACATTTACTTGAGAGACATTCAGAGTCTTTAGATTGAGGTGAAACAGCGGTGAGTTCGTGGACTCTGTACAGATTACAGAAGAGGAGGTGTTTGCTGACTAATGCAGAATAGTGTGGATAAATCCCCAGGGTTTTCCTTCGTACCTTGTCTGAGGCTAGTGCAGAGATTGCAGGAGCTCTAGTAAAGATATTTAAAATGCTAGGTGCAGCAGTATTGGAGGGTAACAATGTTGTTCCGCTGTTTGAAAAGGATGCAAGAATAAGCCAGGGAATTATAGGCTGGTGAGCCTAACACAAGTGGTGGTATATTTATTGGCAGGTATTCTAAGGAACTGAATATGAGTACTTGGATGGAGAAGGATTCACTAGGATTCAACACTAATTTTCGCATGGTCAATCCTGTATAACCAATCTTATGGTTTCTCGAGGAAGTTAGCAAGCGAGTAATGAAGGCACGTGAGTGGATGTTGTCAACATGGACTTCAGCAAGGCGATTGACAAGTCCCTCATGGGAACCTAGTCAATAAGATTAAGTCGCATGGCATTCATGACACGGTAGTAAGTTGGTTTAGATATTGTATTCATGAGAGAAGCTAAGAGAGGTAGTAGAGGTTTGCTTCTCTGACTGGAGGTCTATGACAGGTGGTGTCCTTCAGGGATCGGTACTGGGTCTGGTGTTTTATGTTACATATCTAAACGGTCTGGATGACATGTGATAAACTGGGTCAGTAAATCTGTGAATGACATCAATGTAGTAACAGCGAGGAAGTTTAACAGAGCTTGCAGCTGGACTTGGAAAAGCTGGAAAAACATAGAATGGAGATCAACAGATAGAATTTAATCAAGACAAGTGTGTGGTTTTGCACTATTTGAGGACAAACCACGATAGCACTAAGGCATTGAGTGGTAGAGCATTGAGCAGTGCGGTAAAACCAAGATATCAGGGAATACAGATCAAAAATTGCTTAAAAGTGTCAGGCGTAGATGTCCTGGTAAAACCTTCAGGATATGGGCATTCATAAATCAAAATATTATATACAGAAGTTGAGATAGTCTGTCGGAATTGATGTTACAGGGGCTAATTGGGAGCAATGTGTGCACCAACCGCTCGGAATGATATCAATAAGATTGAACAAGTGCAGAAAAAGTTATATAAAGGTTTGTCAGGACTTGAGGGCCTGAGATATAGGGGAAGTGTGAATAGGTTAGGTCTGTCTTAGAGTTCAGGAGAACCAGGAGAGATGTGATAGAGGAATAAAAGTGCAGAAATGGTATAATGACTGTAGATGCGAACAGGCATGTATTAGTGAAGTTGGGTGAGACCGGAATTGGAGGTCTTGGATTAAGGGTGAAAGATGAAAGAAAATTTGAGGGAGAAAATCTTCACTCAGAGGCTGGTGAGAGTATGGAACGAGCTGTCACCGGAACTGGTATACGTGCATTCAATTTGAACATTTAAAATTATTTGGTTAAGTACATGAATGAGACGGGTATGGATGTCTCTAGTCGGTGTGCAGATCAATGTGACTAGGCGTATAATGTGGAGCTGATGGGCCGAAGAGCCTGTTGCTGTACTGTAGAGTTCAATGACTATGGCTAAGTCAAGCTATGACAGGGCCACTGTTGATATTCCCTGTGGTAATCCCCGGCGAACCGCAGCAGAGAACTGGCAGTGAGGAGCAGACAACAATTGCAGTCCTTTTCTGCGTGTCAGAGAGACCAAAGTCAAATGGTGGTAATGCAGAGAAGGAAGTTTGGATTAAAATTGTCAGCTGTCTCGTGTGGAATGTTAGTGCTAGGGATCATGTTTGGCTCTTCACTAAAATTCAATCTGGTGAGCAATAGGTGAATGTGTCCCAGTAACACGAGGACCATTTGAAAGGAGTTTCTTGGTAATTCCGAGTTAACTGCAGATGCTTGGACTACTTTCAATTGTAAGATTTTGCAGTTCCCAGTGTTAACAGTATATGCTGTGATAATTACAAACTCCAAATGGAACAGTCACAAGGAACAGAATGTAACTGAACCGTGAGGCATGTTGGGAGATTTGATCAAATGAATTAGGGTTAGTAGTTGAAAAGTGAGACGATATTCAGTACTGCCTGTGCAATTGACGATGCGGTTGAAGGTAGACTGGAGAAATGAGCTGAAAAATAGTCACTATATATTTGATTAGTGGGAAAACCCGGGGATAATTAAAATAGTCGGGTGAATGGCCATTAAGTTCGAGTGTTGGGAACATGATGCAATGTCAGACTGAGTGGTGTAAAGTGGTTCTCTGCCCACTTGCAATGTCCGGCAACTGAACGTCACTAAATTCACCTCTCAATCATTGTCTGTATCCTAACCTGTCTAAAAGTGAATGTGTTGAGAAAAATGGACAGAGGCCTATATTGGTTAATAAAGTTTCAGAGTTTCTGCAAACGAAAACTCTTTTCTTCATTTTGACCACAAGCATTACAGGATTTTCACAGCCCAGAGGCGCCGTTACACCGGTTCTGTCGGTCTGTGATAGATTCTGTAGAAGCTACACTCAGCCTATGTTCCAACCACTTACATGATACTCTAGCCCGGTGAGGTGATCCTCGCCCATTAACATGAAGCTGACTCCCTCCACACCCTCCTCAATCGCCTGCTCCAATCGCTCCATGTAGAATCGCGTCAACCGTAGCAGGTGGTGATCCTCACAATTTGACAGGAAGGCGGAGATTGCGGAGTTCAGATCTGTAATCATTCATAGAAGATAAAATTGTAGATGTACTATGCGGATGCAGACACGATGCCAATTTAAACCAATCCCATCTTCAGGAACATGATCAATATCCCTCCGTTCCCGGCCTACTCATGAGTTCAAAAGCCTCTCAGATGCTGCTGAGTATCTGTTTCCAGTCCCTCCCTCGGCAGCTCATTCCAGACATCGATCACTCTCTGTGGAAAATATGCATCCTAAATCCCCTTTAAACTTTACCCTCTAATCTTAAACCTATTCCCTCTGGGATTTGTGGTGAAACTCATCTGCACCCTCTCCAGACTCATCACAACCTCGTCGTGATGTGGTTACCAGATTTTTGCACAGCATCGAAATCGTCTCTTAACTAACGTTCATCAAGTTACAGCCCAACTTTAACAAACACCTCAGCTCATCGTTAGAACCCTACCAATTGTGTTTCCACTTTCAGATAGCTATGCATATCCATCACAAGGCTCGATCATACATCAATCTTACTAATGTTCCCAGCACTCACTGTGAACATCGCTCGCGACCTTGACCTCTCACAAGTGCAACCTCTCACATTTGCCTGAATTAACTGTACTTGTTGACTCTGTTCATATTTATAATTGGATGCTGAACACTCTGACAACAGTCCCAAATTTACGCAACTCCGCCAAGTCTGTAAGTCAACGAATCAGTCCACCCAGTATATCATTTTCAGCAACACATAGTGTATTATTAATTTATTTACATCACACACGACACATGGTGAAGCAGTGATCCTGGTGGACACCTCTGGTCACAGACCTTCAGCCAGAACACCGCTCCTCCAATCCAGACTCCATTTTATGTGCCCAAGACAACTTTGAAATCAATTTACAAATTCTGTAAGACTCCTCAACCCGAAATGTCGATAGTTAATTTCTCTCTACAGATGCTCCCTGACCTGCTGAGTAACTGCAGCATTTTGTGCGGTGCCCGCTCCACTTATCATTTTGTTTTACTTTAATCCTATTCGCCAAGGACATTTCATTGTTTCGGCAGCCCACCCCACCAACCCCCAGATACCCTGTGTAAAATTTCTCTTGTTTACTGTCTTCTGCACACAGCCCGTTCTCCCACAATATAATGATCTTTAAATTGGCCACAGAAAACAAGACACTGGGAAACTCCTCTCACCTCCATTGTTCAACAACCCAAAAATCGGGAGAGAATTCACCATTGCCGTTCCCAAAGTGAAAACAACATCTGTTCCTCTCACTGGCTGTCAGAGGCATTTCCCGCATCAGAGCGTACCAAATGCTGACAGAAATTCTATTTGTCCCCTCGACTGTTACATTGCCCGCTGTTGTATTCCTGTCTGAGTGTTACCCACTCCCACCTTATTCAGGGTCTCCTTCTCCTTTCACTCAGGTGAAGATTTGTGTGGTGAGGGGAGCGATTCGACTCGTTAGGTCCCTGTGCTGGAGCTGGTGAATTGCTCAATGCTCATGGACGTTTTACCATTTGGAATAATGCTTTCTCTCTGCTCCTTTATCGCCCAAGTTTATCCCTCTGAACTATTGATGATTTGACTACACGTGTACCATAAGGACCGAATTTTAATGAGAAAGAGCCCAGTGAACATACCTGTGTCCATTCTGACTCTGACTGACGTTGGTTGATTGTCTTCTTCTTGTCTTCCGTCCGAGTGGAAGAAAGCCCCACCTGCTGGCAATGACCTGAATTACACAAATAAAGGAGTGAGTCAGTTCCTCTGTCCCTCATAATTTAAAACAAGTTCGTAACGTCACTGCTCACCCTCCTACATTACAGGGAGCAAATGGAGATTGGAACAAAGACCTCCAACTGAACACAAAGTTCAAGAAGATAGCAAGGAAGAATAAGGAAACTTACTTAAAGGAGCGATGCACTGAAGCTGAAGAAGCCAGCAGAATTGGAAATAAAACAAAACAAGAGATCTGTTACACAAGATTAGAGAAATCAAAGGAACATTTCATGTAAAATGAGCATAGGAAAAGACAAAGAAGGGAAGGACCTCACAGAAGCAAAGGACATCAAAAGGAGTTGGCAGAAACACACAGAAGAATTGCAGAAAGACCCAACGGCGAAGACACCTGCAATGACCCCCTCATCGATGTAGAGCTGGATGTTCTGGAAAGTGAAGTCGACTGGGCGATAGAAAACATTGCCAATAATTAGGCTGCAGGATGTGCCAGGAGTCCAGTTGAATTGTTTAAAATTCTAAAAGATGGTGCTGTAAACGTGTTGCATGCAATTTTCCATCAGCTCTGGGAATCCAAAAAATAACAATGACCTGTAGGCTGGATTAAGATCCATTTTTATTTCAATACCCAAGAAGTGAAATGTAAAGGATTGTTCAAATTACCAAAACTTACTGACAATTTTCACATCCGAGAAAGGTAATGCTAAAGATCACGCAGGCACGACTCCAACAATATATGGAACACGAACAGCCAGATGTACAAGCTGCTTTTAGAAGAGGCAGAGGCACCAGAGTCCATATTGCTAACCTAGGCTGGATAATGGAGAAATCGCAAGAATTCCAGAAAAGTACTTATCAATGTTTTATTGACGACTCTAAAGCCTTCAGCCATGTGGACCATAATAAACTATGGCAAATCCTTAAAGAAATGGGAATACCATAAGGCTCTGCCTTATGAGAAACTCGTACAATGATCAAGAAGCAACAGTTAGAACTGAGCAGGGAACAACAAACTGGTTCAAGTTTGAGAAAGCAGTATGACCAGGTTGCACACAGTCACCCTGCTTATTTAATCTATATGCTGAACACATCATGATGAATGCCGGTCTAGAGGACACGAGATGTTGGAATCAAATTTACCAGACAAAACTTTAACAATTTCAGATAGGCAGGTGATAATATTCTAATGGCTGAAAGTGAGGAGGATCTGAGGAAGCTTCTAATGAACGTGAAAGAAGAAAGTGGAAAGCTGGCTTCGTGCTCAATATTAAAAAAACCAACCAGTCCTGTTAACTCCGTGGTGATAAATGGAAAGCAAGTGGAAGCAGTGACGAATTTTGTCTTCCTCAATACAAAAAATTCTATAGATGGTACATGCAGCCACAGAAGTAAACGGCATTTATTTCTGGGGAGGACAGAAATGGGGATTTAGAGAAACTACTGAACAGCACAGACATAACATTGTCTACGAAGGACCGTAGAGACGTCTATGGTATTTCCAGTTGAGATGTATGTCTGTGAGAGCTGGATTATTAGTCAGGCTGAATACAAAAAAATCGACGCCTTTGACTTTGGATGCTGGAGGAAAGTGTTAAGAGTTCGTTGGACAGCAAGAAGATCAGAAAAATCAATACTTGGAGAAATACAGCCAGACTGCTCACAAGGAAGCTTGAAAAGCTGAAATATTTTGGCCACATCATGAGAAGACAGGATTCCTTGGAGAACACTCTGTTCGGTAAAACAGAAGGTAAAGGAGAAATTGACAGACTATGACGGATAGATAATATTATTCAGGAAATGCCTATGCCCTTGGGGTATCTTAGAGAGGCAGTTTCCAACAAGGAGGCTTAGTGTGCAGTAACGCTGTTGTATTTGGCTGTGTTCATGGGTTTTCATGTATGTTTTGAACGACAATTAAACGAACATAAGTTGGACAATAATTGCATCATAAATAAAATACTGAAACAATATAAATGTTGTCAGCCAATAACATACTTGTAAATGTTGCATTTTGTCCCTAATGTAGACAAGGAGCAACGATACTCCAAGCATCTGTCCCCACAACACCCACTGGGACAGACTGTTGGCCTAAGGTGCATCTGCTTACTCCGTTGTTTAAACCCCGACTCCTCAAACAAAATGAAGCCACCGGGTCCCTCCAGATAGTAAGATTGTGACTTGCTGTCAAAATCACTCCGACTCCGCACTTGCAGGCAACACTTTATCGGTGTCCACTAAAAATATGCTGAAGTCTTCTCCATCCTTTCTCAT
Organism: Hypanus sabinus; assembly: GCF_030144855.1. Classification (NCBI taxonomy): domain Eukaryota; kingdom Metazoa; phylum Chordata; class Chondrichthyes; order Myliobatiformes; family Dasyatidae; genus Hypanus; species Hypanus sabinus. The sequence continues at coordinate 100,050 of NW_026779323.1, read as the reverse complement.
TCAGAGGAGATAAAACCCCTGAACTCCCACTTCAATCTGTCGCCCTTAAAGCTCCGCCAACTCCTTGTTAAGGAAACCCCTTAATGACGAAGCCCATATCCCCATTGCTGTTATGCTAAATTGGTATTTGGTGTCACCAAGGAGAGCCAAGTAAATGTTACGTCACTTCACGAGAGATACCGGGCACGCGCAGCATGCTGAAATCGTCTCAACGTCAGCCCGAGACTGACGAAGCTCCGCGAGGGGGCGCGCTTGGGTGGTGAGCTGGTGCGCGTGGTAGATGGGGAGACTGTGGACCACAACCCAAATGCATAAGTGGACCACTCGGCCTACCGAACCTGCTGCTGATCTGATTTAAACTTTTTTTACGCATTCTCCCAAGTTCATTCCGATCGCACTTCAACCCCATTCTTTATAAACAAACAGAGCTTTGAATGGAATAAAAGGGTATAATTTCACTGGTCAGTGAGTAGGAAGAGTTCCTAACTCCCGCAATGAACACCGGCAAAAAATAGGAGGGTGAGAGGGTGAGTGGGAGTGGGGTGGGAAGAGGAGGGTAACCTGTTGCTTCTTATCACTACATGATGCTCTGTCCACAGGCAATCCTTCCAAAGTCTCTCTGAACATCGCATCTACCTTAATATCAACTGCTTCATAACCAGACCCAACACGCTGCTTCCCATCCGAAAAGAACTGAGTTTAAACCGACTCCGTCAGCGACAGCAGTCCTGGCTTCAAGGACATTCGTTCATCTCAAGAACAGGTATAACCCGTGCCTTTGGTACAGGGTCAAATGGGAACATTGCAAAACCTACTTCTTGTTAATCGTAGATTCATAAGTTCTGACAATTTCTTGGTAGAAAAATGCTTGTTGACTCCAGACTATGTAAATGTAAATTATTGGTTGGCATTTGCTAGTTAGAACTGAAAGAAATGTGGTGCTGGGACATTTGGCTCCAAGAGGGTTTGCTCTTAGCAGAGGCTTGCATGACAACGAGGGCAAGTATATCATTGCAGCTTGTAATAGACAGAGCAGTCAATGTCATGTTGCTGTATTTCATGGTAATTCCGCATTTCTGCAATCACTATAACAGGTAGCGGTTGCGGCGTCTTATATTGGGAGGGAATTCTCAACGCTTTTTGAAATTATTATGACGTAATACAGACAAACAAGGAAACATGAGAAGTGAGAAGTTTGAAATGAGCAAACAGCATGAGGGAATATGCGTGGCTTCAGAGAGATGGGATGCTGACAGCACAGTAGTACATCTGGAATGGCGCTTCTAGGATTTTTCAGCCTCCCTCCAGCTATTTCCTATTTTCTTTGGTACAGAAATGTAATGTCTAAAGGACCAGTGTTTGAGTAAATGAGACTCACCAAACTTTCTCCTGACTGAGCCAGTGTTAACTCCGAGTCAGAAGGGTTCCCTCGAGTTGGTGCTTTCAGTCCTCCGGTTGGTTCCTTGTTACTGTTCCCTCGTCTTCAGTTGTGGTTTGCTTTCGGTCACGGGCTTTTCTTCCAATAAACCTCTCACCGCAGGTCCAACTTTAACCAGACAGATAATGATGTATGTAACTATTACAAACGAGATCAAAGCATTAACCTGAAATTTAAATCTTGAACGCATATATCAGGATCCGAGTGAAGAAATCTGGAATTGGAGGAACTCATCAGGCCAGGCAGCATCTGTACGTCAACTCTACTCTCTGCTATTGATGTTTTATGGCCTGCTGAGTTCCTCCAGCTTTTTGTGTGTGTTGCTTGGAATTCCAGCATCTAAATGTTTTCTCTTGTTTGTTATGGGCTACAAAGAAGTCATTGTTCAGTCACGGTATAAAGTCTGTCATAATATATAGGAGTAGAATTGGGTGATTCGGTCATTCTAGTCTATTCCATAATCAATATTGGAGGATTTTCTCTCACCACCGTATTCTTGCTTTCCTGATATAATACGCAACCTATTTAGCAATCCAGAACATGAATATATCCAATGATTGCCCTCAACACTGCATCTGGAGATTTTCACTTGATTGAGATGGGATAAAAAAAAGTCATTGTTCAGTCATGGTATCAGATACAAGTCATAATATATAGGAGTAGAAATAGGTGATCCATAGTCAATCATGGAGCATGTTTTTTTTTCCAGCACTGTATTCCTGCTTCCCTGCTATAATACTCAATCTATTTAGCAATCCAGAAGATGATATATACCCAACGATAGACTCCACCACGCTTTGTAGTAACAAATTCCACTGATTAACCAATCTTTGGCTCTCATCTCAGTTTCAAAGTGAAGCTTCTTTATTCTGAGGCAATACACTCAGATGCTAGACCGTCTAATCAAGACACCTTCTCTATTCCCACTGCATCCAGACTTCTTGTCATTCAGTCGGTGTAAATCATCAAGCCCGCCCTATCTTCTCCTACTCCTCCAACCAACCCCCTGAACTCCACTGAACACAGGCCCAGGGCCATCAAATGCTCCACATGCAAAATGCTTATCATTCCTCGAATTATTCTTTGAACCTTGTTAGCAAAAACTGTACTGAATACATTTGCGGGGAAAGAAAAAACAGGACATTTGGTATCAGGATAATGGGAAAAACTGTGGTTTCTTTACTCTTCCATCAATTCTTACTAAACGAGCGCAGGGGCACTGATCCATTCGCAGGAGATTTAAAGTGTTCCAGGGTGAATGTAGTAAAGAGAAACTGGAATTACTAGAAACGCTTAGCAGGTAAGGAACAGCCGTGGGGAGAGGAAAAAAGTTAACAATTCGGTTTCCTGACCTTTCGTCAGAATGAATTCAAACATCATCCAGTTTTTAGCGGAAAATCTTGGATTCTTCTCCATAGAGCGGTGGGGACTGAGAGAAAATCTGATAGAGGTTTATAAGAGTATGAAAGACATAGATAGTATGGGAGTATGGGAGTAGACAGGGAGTATGATTTCGCTGTTTTGAAATGTCCAATACCAGAAGACATGCAATGAACGTGTGAAAGAGTAGATGCAAAGGAAATGTGAGGGTAATTTGTTTTACTCAGAGGGGTGTGGATGCCCGGAATGCTCTGTCTGTTATGGTGGTGGAAGCAAATACATTGGAGGCGTTTGAGAGTCGTTTAGACAGGCACGTGGGTGTGAGGAACATTGAGAGGATATGGACATTGTGTAGGTAGGAATTAGTTTTGGGAATGGGGGGGTTGATTTGCTTCTCAGCTGGTTTGGCACACCACTGTGCCCGAAGGGCCTGTTCCTGTGATGTACTGTTCCATGTTCTGTTCCATCTTCAGCATCTCGAGTTTCTGTTTGATTCTCACTGGCAGATAGACAGGTGGCAGTGAGGGGGGATTTCCAAATGTGAATTGAATTCTGAAACCCTGGGCTATTTCTACTGGTGTAAACACAAAACAGAGTATTTAATCACAGCCTCTCCCTGTGAGGGATAGAATGAGGACTCATTCTCTGCTTTACTTCAAATGGAAATTCAGAACCAAACATCTGAGCACAGAACAGGAATACTCGCTCAACAGCTCATAAACCCAGACAACTTAATCCCTGATGCATTTATCTGGGTCAAAACAAGTGCGGTATCCCGGGATCCAACCTCAGAGGGTCACAGCCCACACCGAGAGCCTCGCACATCTTTTCCAGATCTCACACTGAGGGATTCACGCTACCAATATCCAGCCACCGGAGACGTCTGCTTCATTGCGGAAGGAGGAACACCCAGCCGCATCTATAAAAGCACCAACGTGGACCAAAGCCCAAACACCACAATTTCCATATTCCTGGAGACCCCATCCCTAGATTGTATCTCAGGCACCAACTCTCTCAGGGCTCTTTGCTGCCGGTTATATGCGGCAGTGTCTCAGCTAATCCCAGTTCAAAAACTTACACTCCAACACCAACCCATGACAGAACTGGAGCCTGATGATCCTTTGTCTGGACGGAGAAACATGGATATTGGGTCCTAAAGAGGGCGCTGATACATTTCAACTTGTCTCGACAGTTAGATTGAGCATATTTGTTCATTATTTTATTGTTGAGGGCGGTGTAGCCCAGGTCAATTAGCAGCCACTTTTCCCGGCGTATAACAGGAACTAAATGTTTTAAATATCAAATTGAAAATATAGCACTGGAAGCACAGTACATGAGATTTATTTTTGTTCTTTTGATGCACAAAACACTGACTGACTGCAAGATGTTTGACACACAGAATAGAATTGCATAGATGCAATCCCTACAATCATTAGTTGTTTCTTCATTCCAGCACATACATCATCCATCCCGCACAGTGAATGCTCAAAGCCACTCTCTCTCCGCTGAGATTCAGAAACCAGACAGCGATAAACATGTTCAGCTCTTCTTGCAGCTCTGGTGAGCTGTTGCCCTGGCAAAGGAGGAAGTAGCTCGCAAAGATAACCGAAAAAGGAAATAACACATTCAATGCGACATGTTCTGAGTTTCATTATGGCAAAGATGAACAGAACATTCTGCCATTTTGTAACGGTGAAACTAAAATTTCAGCTGTTGTATTTACCTTGTCGAGGTGCATTCAGTAAATTTCCTGGTAGTTCCAGCTCTACAGAGCTCTGAGCAGTGCAGACTCTCGTCCAAAATAAAAACACAATGTTGGATACCACCTGTCTGCAACAAATGTGGTTCATGTGTAGAAGTTTCAATTGAGATTCACAGAGCCCTTAGAGCACAGACACAGGACTGTTAGCCCATTCACCCCGTGCCATGTTCGGTGTGGTCCCATCCCCCTGCACCCAGACCACAGCCCTCTATACCTCCCTCTACCCAACCATCTCTCAAAAACCACAATTGAACCTTCATCTCTCACTTCTGCTGGGAACTGCTTCCGCATTCGCACCGCCCTCTGAGTGAAGTAGTTTCCTCTCAGATTCCCCTTAAATGTGTCATTGTTTCCCCTAAATCCATGATCTTACCCAACCTGAGGGGAAAATGCCTACCTGCATTCACCCTATTTGTACCATCATAGATTTCTATATCGCTAGCAGGGGTTCCCAACCTAGGGTCCATGGTTCCTTCCTTTACTTGTAGCTGTATATACCCCATCATTCCCCTGTTCTAACCTGTTCAACCTACCACTATAATTATTTCCTTAAATACCAGCAATGTCCGTGTAATTTTCCTTGCACTCTTTCACGTTTATCGATATCTTTCCACCAAGTAGCTGACCATAACTGCACACAATTCTGCATACTTTGGAATCACGGTGTCGTTTACAACTTTAGCATTAATATCCTAACCCTTCTTCTTAATAGGCTGCGTGAGATAGAAATGTCAATATATGCCCAAAACTCGCTTGAAGACTCTGGTGTTGCCTTAAAGGAATTGTGAATCTGTAACATCCACGCCAGGACAATCAGGCTTAAACCAGTTATTTTCCCCAAATAGAAAGCCTGATCAACACCTCTACTCACTAACCCACCCTCCACATCCCACCCACTAGTAGTTTAACATTTCCTGACAGTTCTAGACATTCCTGTGCCTAACGTCACTTTATGGACGTATAATCAATGCCAGTCTCAAATGTCTAGAAACTCCTGTGTCTATCGTCACTTCAGGGACATGCGAACAATGTTTTTAAACTATCATACATTATATATTGTGTTTTGTTTATTGTTGTGATTGTCATTTTGTTTTTTTGTTTTTTTTTTCTGTCTTGCTTTGGATCCAGAGAAACAATTATTTTGTTCTCTTTTACACTTGTGGACTGCAATGTCATTAAACAATTTTGAAGCCACGACCAACAGCCTCCGGAACAACTTCTTCCACCAGGCCATCAGACTGATTAATTCACGCTGCATTGAGTGTACTCTATATTATATGGACTGCTCAATACATTATAAATTATTATAAATTACTTTCATTGCGCATTGCACATTTAGACCAAGACATAACATAAAGATGTTTGCTTCTCATGTATGTGAAGGATTTAAGAAATCGATTCAATTTAATTCAATTCAATTCACACTTACTAATCGTACCTTGTATATTCAGATACAAATCAATGGCATGAATAATGAATTACAGAGGTGTCGACACTGACACACACATCCCACTCGTCACAGGCCTCCATTCGCTAAAACCATTTTCGATCATCTCCCTCTGCTTCTTGTTCTCGATCCCGGTGTGAATCCACCTCCCCAGCACCCCGTGAATCCCACGTGACCGAACCTTCCCGATCAGCTGCCATGCGGGATCTTATTACAGACTTTACCAAAGTTCAGATGCAACATCACTGCCCAATTTCACCCAACTCCCCAGTTAACTCTTAAATAATCTCCAAAATACTTGACAGGTATGATGTCCTATTGGGCAGTGTGGACGGTGATTTCCCCATAACCAATGTCCAACGGCCCGGGATTTCAGCTTCACTGTAGACTGAGGAAATTCCGATCCCAGCTGTCGAGTTACCAACCTGGACCGAAGCCCGTATACTGCCAGTTCCATATCCTCAGAGTCACCGGCCCAATATCATCACCCATACAAAGACGCTTTGGTGCCGGTCATTTGCCGTGGTGTTCCCGCCATTTCCGATTCACAAATTAAGGTGGAATTTGATCCTAATGACCCTCTGGCGGGGCCGGTGCTCAGCCTGGTTCTTCGGTCTGTATAGAGGATGCAGATATGCAGATACACTTCAGCCTGTCCCCAGCAGCTAGACCGAGCACATTTGATCACAATCTTCCTGCTGTGTGGGATCTTGCCCAGCACAGTTGGCTGTCATATTTCCTGCAATGTAGCAGGAACAAAATGTGAAATTATAAAGTAGAAACGCTGGGAACTCAGTACATCAGACTACATCTCTGAAAGGAGAAATGGTGGAAGACCCAGTTCCAGAACGGAGATTGTCCGAGATGCTGCGGATCAGCTGAGCGTCTCCAGTATTTTCTCCTCCTCACTTTAAATTTACTGCAACTGCAGTATTCCCTCATCATTTTAATGCACAGATAGTAACTGATTGTAAAATATCAGCAACACCCTAAACTGTAAATGTCACCCCACCCCAACCAATTTCTTAGTTCTCAGTTCATTCAGACCCTGGTGTAGTACATCCCATACAGTCAATGCACACAACATCCTTTCCTGAGTACATCATAGAAACCAACCTCCCCTCCATGGACCCTGTCTATTCTTCCCACTGACTCAGTAAAGCAGGCCACAGAAGGAAAGATCCCCACTACCCTGGCCATTCTCATTTCTAATGCCCCATAGGGGCGAAGATAAAATAAAACAGAAACATGCCACCGGGCTCAAGGACGGTGTCCATTCTGCTGTTAGAAGCGAACAGCGTGATGAGTGGACTCCTGACCTCACAGTCTAAATCGATGTGACCTTGCACCACATGTCTACCTGCACTGCACTTTCTCTGTAACCAGAATGATTTGTTTTACCTCAATGTACTGCTGCAATGTATTGATCTGTGTGGAGAATACCGGAGACACGATTTTCACTCAACCTCTGTACATGGAAAACAAAATAAAGATCCCCCAATGCAACGGTGAGGAAATATTAGACAGATTGGGTTGCTTCTTTGGAAATTCTGAAGGGAGTGTACGCCCTTCTGGTGGAAAGCGGCCAGGGAGTGAGTGGGCCAGTGAAGGAGTGGAGCTTTGAGGCTTTGACACGAGAGATTCTGGCAGTTTGGGCAGTTGGACTGTGCAATCAAATCAATCAAGATTTGAATAGCTCAGCAGAAAACCGCTGATTAGACAATCAAGATTTGAACAGCTCAGACTCAGCAGAGAACAGCTGATTGGGCAATTGAGGTCAGGAGACCAAGCAGTTTGAAAAACTCAAACAAGTAAATAGAGGGTAGCTCAAGCGGAGCAGCCTGTGAAAAGCAGCCAGTGAGTGAGTGGGCCGGTGAAGGAGTGGAGCTTTGAGACTTTGACTGGGGAGGCTTCAACGAGAAGAGGCGGAGGGCGAGCTTGTTCCCAATTAGACTTTTCAATGCCTCCTCAGACGGTGATGTGCCTCTCCTGTGAGATGTGGCAGTCTTGGGGGAACTCCCCTCTCCCGCAGGGTCACATCTGCCAGAAGTGCAGGCGGTTGGTCGATCTGGAAGACCATGTGAGGAATCTGGAGCAGCAGCTGGATGACCTTCGACTCATAAGGGAGAATGAGCCAGTCATAGATGAGAGCTACAGGGAGGTAGTCACACCTAGGCTGCCGGAAGCAGGTTGTTGGGTGACTGTGCAAGGAGGGAAAGCAAAAGAGAGTAGACAGGAGGTGCAGAGCACCCCTGTAGCCATTCCCCTGAATAATATGTTTACCATCCTGTATACTGTTAGCGGGGACGACCGGCCAGATGTGAGCCACGGTAGCAGAGCCTCTGGCACTGAGTCTGACCCTGTGGTGCAGAAGGGTGGGACGGATAAGAGGAGAGCTGATGTCATTGGAAACTATAGTCAGGGGAGCAGACAGGAAATTTTGTGGACGTGAGAAGGAAACCCGCATGGTTTGTTGCCTCCCGGGTGCCAGGGTCCGGGATGTCTCTGACCGGGTACAAGAATTGGAGGAGATGGCAGCTGAATGCGTGGCTAAGGAGTTGGTGCAGGGGGCAGGGTTTTATATTTTTGGATAACTGGGCTCTTTTCTGGGGAATTTGGGACCTGTAGAGATTAGATGGGTTACACCTGAACTTGAGGGCAAGCAACATCTTTGGACGCAGGTTTGCTAGCATGGTTCGGGAGGGTTTAAACTAATTTTGCAAGGCGGATGGGACCTGGAGCGAGAGAGCAGTGAAAGAAGTGCATGGAGTAAAGCCAGGTCTAACATATCTTTGAGGAAAGATAAGCAGAATAAAGGGTGTAAACTTAATAAGGTAGAAGCGCTAAAGTGCGTGTACGTCAATACAATAAGCATCAGGAACAAAGGTGTTGAACTGAGAGCTTGGATATGGAAATGGAATTATGATGCAGTGGCCATTACAGAGACTTGGCTGGCGCCAGGGTAGGAATGGAATCTCAATATTCTTGGATTTCAGTGCTTTAAAAGGGATAGAGGTCGGATGGCATTACTGGTACGGGATACTATTAGAACTACAGAAAGGGTGTGAAATGTAGCAGGATCCTCTTTTGAGTAAGTATGGGTGGAAGTCAGGTACAGGAATGGAGCAGTTACTCTATTGGTGGTATTCTATTGCCCCCTGGTAACAGCAGAGATTCCGAGCAGCAGATTGGGATGCAGATTTAGGAAAGGTGCAAAAATAACAGGATTATCATGGGTGACTTTAACTTCACTGATATTGATTGGCACCTGATTAGTTCCAAGGGTTTAGATGGGGCAGAGTTTGTTAAGTGTGTCCAGGATGGGTTCCTGTCACAGTATGTTGACAGGCCGACTAGGGGGAATGCCATACTAGATCTAGTATTAGGTAACGAACCGGGACAGGTCACAGATCTCTCAGAGGGTGAGAATCTGGGGGACAGTGAGCACCGCTCCCTGGCCTTTAGCATTATCATGGAAATGGATAGAATCGGAGAGGACAGGAACATTTTTAATTGGGGAAGGGCAAATTATGAGGTTATAAGGCTAGAACTTGCAGGTGTGATGCTTTTGCAGGGAAATGTACAATGGACATGTGGTCGATATTTAAGGATCTCTTGCAGGTAGTTAGGGATAAATTTGTCGTGGTAAGGAAAATAAAGAATGGTAGGGTGCAGGAACCATGGGTGACAAGTGAGGTGGAAAATCTAGTCATATGGAAGAAGGCAGCATACATGGGGTTTAGGAAGCAAGGATCAGATGGGTCCTTTGAGGAGTATAGGGCAGCAAGAAAGGAGCTTAAGGAGGGGTTGAGAAGATCAAGACGGGGGCATGAGAAGGCCTTGGCGAGTAGGGTAAGGGAAAACCCCAAGGCATTCTTCAATTATGTGAACAAAAGGATGACAGGAATGAATGTAGGACCGATTAGAGGTAATTGTGGGAAGATGTGCCTGGAGGCTGTGGAAGTGAGCAAGGTCCTCAGTGAATACTTCTCTTTGGTACTCACCAGTGAGAATGAACTTGATGACGGTGAGGACAATATGAGTGAGATTGATGTTCTGGAGCATGTTGATATTAAGTGAGAGGAGGTGTTGAGGTTGTTAAAATACATTGGGAAGGTAAAGTCCCCGGGCTTGACGCTGCTCCTCTTCTACTTCCCCAGGCTGCTCCACGAGGCGCGGGAAGAGACTGTTGATCCTCTGGCTCGGACCGTTATGTCCCCGTTGTCCACGGGAATGGAGGGAGGCAAATATTGTCCCCTTATTCTATAAAGCTAGTAGGGATAGTCCGGGTAATTATAGTCCAGTGAGCCTTACGTTACGTCTATGGTGGGAAAGCTGTTGGAAAATATTCTTAGAGATAGGATCTATGGGCATTTAGAGAATCATGGTCTGATCCGGGACAGTCAGCATGGCTTTGTGAAGGGCAGATCGTGTCTAACAAGCCTGATAGAGTTCTTTGAGCAGGTGACCAGGCATATAGATGAGAATAGTGCAGTGGATGTAATCTACATTTAACCAGATAACCATATAAAATTTACAGCATGGAAGCAGGCCATCTTGGCCCTTCTTGTCTTTGCCGACTCTTACACTCACCTAGTCCCAGTGGCCCGCAGTCTGCCCATAACCCTCCATTCCGTTCCTGTCCATATACCTATCCAATTTTACTTTAAATGACAATACTGAACCTGACTTTACCATTTCTACTGGAAGCTCATTCCACACAACTACGACTCTCTGAGTAAAGGAATTGCACCTCGTGCTGCCCTTAACCTTTTGCCCCAAAACTCTCAAATCATGTCCTCTTGTTTGAATCTCTCCTACTCTCAATGGAAAAAGCCTATCCACGTCAACTCGATCTAACCCTCTCATTATTTTAAATACCTCTATCAAGTCACCTCTCAACCTTCTATGCTCCAAAGAATAAAGACCTAACTTGTTCAGCCTTTCCCTGTAACTAAGGTGCTGAAACCCAGGCAACATTCTAGTAAATCTCCTCTGTACAAAGAATAAAGACCTAACTTGTTCAACCTTTCCCTGTAACTAAGGTGCTGAACCCCAGGTAACACTCCAGTAAATCTTCTCTGTACTCTCTCTATTTTTTTGACAGCTTTCCTATAATTCGGTGACCAGAACTGTACACAATACTCCAAATTCGGCCTCACCAATGCCTTGTACAATTTTAACATTACATCACAACTCTTGTACTCAATGCTCTGATTTATAAAGGCTTGCATACCAAAAGATTTCTTCACCACCTTATCCACATGAGATTCCACCTTCTGGGAACCTTGCACCATTATTCCTAGATCACTCTGTTCTACTGCATTCTTCAACGCCCTACCTTTTATGATGTATGCCCTATTTGGATTATTCTTACTAAAATGCAGTACCTCACACTTATCAGCATTAAACTCCATCTGCCATCGTCCAGTCCACTCTTCTAACTGGCCTAATTCTCTCTGCAAGCTTTGAAAACCTACTTCATTATCCACAACACCACCTACTTTAGTATCATCTGCATACTTATTAATCCAATTTACAACCCCATCATCCAGATCATTAATGTATATGACAAATAACATTGGACCCAATACAGATCCCTGAGGCACACCACTAGTCACCGGCCTCCAACCTGACAAGTGGTTATCCACCGTTACTCTCTGGCATCTCCCATCCAGCCACGGTTGAATCCATTTTACTATGTCAATATTAATACCTAACGATTGAACCTTCCTAACTAACCTTCCATGCAGAACCTTGTTAAAGGCCTTACTGAAGTCCATATAGAGAACATATGCTGATTTACCCTCATCAACTTTCCTTGTAATCTCTTCAAAAAATTCAATAAGATTTGTCAAACATGACCTTCCACGCACAAATCCATGTTGACTCTTCCTAATCAGACCCTGTCTATCCAGATAATTATATATACCATCTCTAAGAATACTTTCCATTAATTTACCAACCACTGACGTTAAACTGACAGGCCTATATTTGCTAGGTTCACTGTTAGAACCCTTTTTAAACAATGGAACACATGTGCAATACGCCAATCCTCCGGCACAATCCCCGTTTCTAATGACATTTGAAATATTTCTGTCAGAGCCCCTGCTATTTCTACACCTCAAGGTCCTAGGGAATATCCTGAGCAGGACTCAGAGATTGATCCACTTTTATATTCCTTAAAAGAGCCAGTAATTCCTCCTCTTTAATGGTCATAGTTTCCATAACTTCCCTACGTGTTCCACTTAAATTACACAATTCAATATCCTTCTCCTTAGTGAATACCAAAGAATTGTTCAAAATCACTCCCATCTCTTTTGGCTCCACACATAGCTGTCCACTCTGATTCTGTAAGAGACCAATTTTATCCCTCACTATCCTTTTGCTATTAATATAACTGTAGAAACCCTTCGGATTTATTTTCACCTTACTTGCCAAAGCAACCTCATATTTTCTTTTAGCTTTTCTAATTTCTTTCTTAAGATTCTTTATATTCCTCAAGCACCTCATCGACTCCATGCTGCCTATATTTATTGTAGTTATCTCTCTTTAACCTAACCAAGTTTCCAATATCCATGTCTCTCTCAAACTTTTAACCTTTCCTTTCAACCTAACCGAGACATGAAGATTCTGTACCCTCAAAATTTCACCTTTAAATGACGTCCATTTCTCTATTACATCCTTCGCAAAAAACAAATTGTCCCAATCCACCCCTTCTAAGTCATTTCGCATCTCCTCAAAGTTAGCCTTTATCCAATCACAAATCTCAAACCTGGGTCTAGACCTATCCTTCTTCATAATTATATTGAAACTAGTGGTATTGTGATCACTGGACCCGAAGTGCTCACCAACACATACGTTCGTCACCAGACCTATCTCATTCCCTAACAGGAGATCCAACACTGCTCCGTCTCTAGGCCGTACCTCTAAGTATTGCTGCAAAAAACTATCCTGCACATATTTTACAAATTCCAAACCATCCAGTCCTTCTACAGAATGGGCTTCCCAGTCTATGTGTATAAAATTAAAATCTCCCACAATCACAACCTTGTGCTTACTACAAATATCTGCTATCTCCTTACAAATTTGTTTCTCCAATTCTCGCTCCCCAATAGGTGGTCTATAATACACCCCTATAAGTGTTACTACACATTTTCCCATTCCTCAATTCCACCCAAATAGTCTCCCTAGATGAGCCCTCTAATCTATCCTGCCAAAGCACCGCTGTAATATTTTCTCTAACAAGCAATGCAACACCTCCTCCTCTTGCCCCTCTGATTCTATCACACCTGAAGCAACAAAATCCAGGAATACTTAGTTGCCAATCACAACCCTCCTGCAACCATGTTTCACAAATAGCTACAACATAATATTTCCAGGTATCAATCCATGCCCTAAGCTCATCCACCTTTCTTACAATGTTCCTAGCATTAAAATAGATCAATTTAAGAAACTCTCCACCTCTTCCTCTCCGCTTATCCCTAAGAATGCAATCAACTTCATTATTTTTTTTCTTCCTTCTCCCCTACATCTTCAGTCAGAGCGCTCCCCTTCACTATCACCTTCCTATCCTCCCTCACACACTGTCTACTAGCTTTCTCTATTTGTGAATTAACCACCTCTCCCCTAGTCTCTTCAATTTGATTCCCACCCCCCAACCATTCTAGATTAAAGTCTCCCTAGTAGCCTTAGCAAATCTCCCCGCCGGGATATTAGTCTCCCTATGATTCAAGTGCAACCCGTCCTTTCTGTGCAGGTCACACCTGCTCCAAAAGAGGTCCCAATGATCCAGAACCTTGAATCCCTGTCCTCTGCTCCAATCACCCAGCCACGCATTTATCCTCCACCTCATTCCGTTCCTACTCTCACTGTCGGGTGGCACAGGCAGTGATCCTGAGATTACTACCTTTGCGGTCCTTCTTCTCAACTGCCTTCTTAACTCCCTATATTCTCCTTTCAGGACCTCTTCCCTTTTCCTACCTATGTCATTGGTACCTATATGCACCACGACCTTTGGGTCCTCACCCTCCCACATCAGGGTACCTAGGACGCGATCGGAAACATCTTGGACCCTGGCACCAGGGAGGCAAATTACCATCCGGGTCTACTGATCGTGTCCACCGAATCGCCTATCTGACCCCCTAACTACTGAGTCTCCTATTACTAATGCATTCCTCTTCCTTTCCCTACCCTGCAGATCTTCGGATTCTGTGCCGGAGGTATGATCACTGTTTCTTCCCCCAGGTAGGCAGTCCCCCCCACAACAGTTCTCAAACAGGGGTACTTATTGTCAAAGAGTACAGCCACTGGGGTACTCTGTAGTACCTTCCTCCTCCCATCTGAGTTTCTTTCCTGTGTCCACAGAATCATCTTTCTGACCCCCTAACTATAGTCCACTATCTCTGCTGCCTTCCTCTTCCTTTCCCTGTCCTTCTGAACCACAGGGCCCGACTCTGTGCCAGAGGTGTAGCTGTTGTTGCCCCCTCCAGCAGTACTCGAACAGGAGAACTTATTGTCAAGGGGTACAGCCACAGGGGTATTCACTACTACCTGCTTCTTGCCCTTCCCTCTCCTAACCGTGACCCACCTGTCTGCCTCCCGTGTTCCTGGTGTGACCACCTGCCTGTAACTCCTCTCTATCACCTCCTCACTCTCTCTGACCAGAGGAATGCAATCGAGCTGCATCTCCACTTCCCTAACACGGTCCACATCTGGGCACACCTGGCGCAGATGTGGACGTCCGGGAGGCTATGAGACTCCAGGACTTCCCACATCCGACACAGAGGACAACAAGCTGCCCTCACATTCATAATTCCCCCTTTCCTCAAATAGCACGAAAAACTGAAACCTAAACCTACCTTGCCTCGCCCGCTTCCGCCTAAGCCCGTTGAACCCAAGCCCTTTCCTCCTCTCTGCTCCCACCTCACTCTGCTGCCCGCAAAATGATGCTGCCCGCTGCCTAAGGCTGTGTGCTTTTTACATCTCCCCCACTTCACCACCCGCCTTCACACGCCTGCGCAGTCCCACCTCTTTTAACTCGGATGAGAATAAGAAAAATTCAAGATGGCTCCCGCCGCACTCCCGTTCGTATCCTCCACCTTCCTTCTCCAAACATGGATTTTAGTAAGACATTTGGCAAGGTTCCACACGGTAGGCTTATTCAGAAAGTCAGAATGTATGGGATTCAGTGAAGTTTGGCCAGGTGGGTTCAGAATTGGCTTGCTTGCAGACGGCAGAAGGTAGTGGTGGTGGGAGCACATTCAGATTGGAGGGTTGTGACTACTGATGTCGCACAAGGATCTGTTCTGGGACCTCTACTTTTCATGATTTTTATTAACGACCTGGATGAGGGGGTAGAAGGGTGGGTTGGCAAGTTTGCAGACGACACAAAGTTTGGTGGTGTTGTAGATAGTGTAGACGATTGTCGAAGATTGCAGAGAGACATTGATAGGATGCAGAAGCGGGCTGAGAAGTGGCACTTCTCAGAGTTCAGCCCGGAGAAGTGTGAGGAGATATCCTTTGGAACGACACACTCCAAGGCAGAGTACAAAGTAAATGGCAGGATACTTGGTAGTGTGGAGGAGCAGCGGGATCTGGGGGAATATGTCCACAGATCCCTGAAAGTTGCCTCACAGTTAGATAGGGTAGTTAAGAAAGTTTATGGTGTGTTAACTTTCATAAGACGAGGGATAGAGTTTAAGAGTAGCGATGTACTGATGCAGCTCTATAAAACTCAGGTTAGGTCACACTTGGAGTATTGTGTCCAGTTCTGGTCGCCTCACTATAGGAAGGATGTGGAAGTATTTGAAAGGGTACAGAGGAGATTTACCAGGATGTTGCCTGGTTTACAGAGTATGGATTAAGGGAGAATAAGGGAGCTAGGACATCACTCTGGAGAGAAGGAGGATGAGAGGAGACATGATAGAGTTGTACAAGATATTAAGAGGAATAGATAGAGTAGATAGCCTGCGCCACTTCCCCAGTGCACCACTGCTCAGTACAAGAGGACATGGCTTAAAGGTAAGGGAAGTTCAAGGAGAATATTAGAGGAAGGTTTTTTACTCAGAGAGTAGTTGGTGCGTGGACTGCACTGCCTGAGTCGGTGGTGGGGTAAGATACACACAGTAGCAATCATATGAAATTATGGTCATATCCCGATGGCGAATTTGCCTCGCAACCCATTTACTTCAGACATATATCAACCAGCATCGCATTTATTTTACAATTACTCATACCGTTCCTCGTCAGAGAACGATGGGGAAAAACATTAATTTCACTACGTTTCTTATCAGTCAGAGTGCGCTGCTGGTATGTGTAATTAGTAACAGGACATTCGCCCCCTCAGTCCTGTTCCGCCATTCTCTATGATCACAGCTGGACAGTTATCTCAGAGACTCATGCCTGCGACCGCCTGGACCAATTCACTTCCTTGTCTGTCAAGGATCTCTCCGCTGCGGAATTAAACTCACTGAAAATAATCCCTACTTCTCGTTTCCTTTGAGGAAGAGAATTCCAAACTCACACTAGTTCCACCACATAAAGTGAGGAATTAGTAACAGGACATTCGCACACTCAGTCCTGTTCCGCCATTCTCTATGATCACAACAGGACTGTGATCTCAGTGACACTCCCCTGCGACCGCCTGCAAGACTTCATTCCCTTGTCTGCCCGGAAATGTGTTCGGCGGAATTAAACACATACCCTGAGCATTGTTCAGTTGATAACACGCTCATCAACCTGAACTTCAATCTATTCAGCATGTAATAACACACCTTGTTCGACAACGCTTATGTGAAACCACACAAAAACTCACGTTGCTTCAATGTGTCTTTCTAACTTGTGGTCCGAACTAGAATTAATACTTCAGTGCGCGATATTTTACCACCTCCAGGGAGGAAGCATAGCCCACATCCTGGTACTGTTCAGTTGGTTGTCTCGCTTGGATTTATTATTCACCTTGGGACCAGTTTATTCTCAGATTATAAAACTCCAGTGACAGCCCAGAGCAAAGATCGCTGTGGGTTTTTTTGCACAGAGACAGCAGAAGGAAGGGCGCTCTCCACTCTGATGGAATATTATGCATTTGGAATAATGTTCTTTTTGAACAGTAGGCATTCCCTTTCTCCAGATCTTACTGTGCTCCCTCAGCCTGGACTTGCACTGATTTTAAGTTGGCCCTTTTAAAAGCAACCCTTAACAGTTGTCCGCAGTTATAACATTAGGGTAATGGACAAGTGGGGAGCGGCTGTGCCGAGATTACCATCTCCCAGAGATAACCACCAGTCAAAGTCGAGAGCAAGATATGGATGCCCTTCTCCTTCAGTTTATTGTTCACTTACTGGAATCAAATTACAGGATCACAGCGCCATCATATGAAATTCAGGCCATTTCCCACTGGTGAATTTGCCTGATATCGCATTTACTGCACACATACATCAACCATTTTTCATCAATGAGCGATAAATTAAATTCACGGGGTCTCTTATTTGGCGAAGGTTGTTGCTGGCATATTGAATTAGTAGCAGGATATTTGGCTAATTCTATTTGAGAAAGTAGCAAGCAGGATAGAGAGATGTGAATACGTTGATGTTGGGTACTTGGATTTTCGAAAGGTCTGTGACAAGGAGCCACACTTGAGGCTGCTTAGCAACCTACGAGCCCGTGGTGTTACAGGAAAGATTCCAGCATTGATGAATCGGTGCCTGATTGGAAGGAGGCCTTATGGTCTTATGGAAATGCAGCTTCCCTGGAGGAGGAGGAAAGAGGTGGAAGATGCAGTGAGAAGATATGGTTTGTCAGGTCTGAAAACGAGCTGAATGTACCATAACCTTCAGACTGAATCAGAAAACCGTTCTGAGGGTATTTAAAATGTCAGAAGCAGGGGAGATGTGATCACATGTGCAGAGGGCAGGGGTTGTGTCTCCATCAGACCCACAGTGAGATGGTTCCAGTTACAATGTGCAGGGATGAAAACACGGTGTTTGGGGCCGGATTTAATCAGTGTTGCTGACACAGTGAGAGGGTTAGTTTTGCTATAAGGAAGCAACATTAATGGAAGAAGTCAAAGGAACTTTATCAATTGCCAGTTGTTTAGCTGAAGTGTCCAATCTGTATATTACCTTGACAGAAACACATATTCCCAGTGGTGACAAAGGGGTTCAGTCTGGTTTATTCAGCTTGGAGAGGGGTGTGGAGTTTTGAAATCAATGCCTTGCGGTTCCACCATCGTTAATCTGGCATGTCCGGAGGTGTGGATCACACAGCACGTAGGCCTTCCCAGTTCTGACCATCCACTCACTGTCTACACTGGTCCCATTTATCAGCACTTGGTTCATAGCTGACTGTATCTCGCCAGGTGTCAGGATTATATCCTGGATCACGTCGTGAATGATGGATCAACATGAGGTTCTCGCCAGTTCTCCCGGAGTTTGCTTGTGGTTAGGCAGGTCACAAGTATATTGGTTAAGGCCCCAGTAATCACTTCACTTGCCTCTCTCTGTATCTTGGGGTATATCCCATCAGGGCCTCGAGACTTATACGCCTTAATGCACTTTAAGAGACCCAACAGTGTCTCCTCCTTTATTTCAGAATGCCCGAGCATACTTGTACTCTCCGCACTGATCTCCCTATCCTCTGTGTCTTTCTCCTTGGTAAATACTGATGTAAGTTACTTATTAAGGACCACACACACATTCTCGAGGGCTCTGTTTGATTCGACCTTCCTGAGCTTTAAATACTTTTCCTTTTCCTGCTTGACTAAATTCATCACTTCTCATGATATTTAAGGGTCTCTGACGCTGCCAATCTCATCATTTCTTCATACTGGAATATTCCCGTCCTATACTCCGTGCAGATGCACTTTAAACACCCTCCACATGTCAGATGTGGACTTGCCAGAAGCAGTTGTCTCCCAGTAACTCTCAGCAGTTCTTGCTCAGTGAATTCGTATTTTACCCTAATCCAATTCTTTACTCTCCCGCAAAGTCTACACTTTCCTTCTCTATTGCTCTCTTAAGAAGTTCTGCTCTAACCATTCACCCACCAAATGATCGGGTATCTAGCTAGCATAATTACCCAACATCAGTTTCAGTACAGCTCCTGCTTTTGTCGGGCTATCTACATCCTGATTTAAGATGACATCCTAGATAGAAAAAATAGTTGAAGCTAGTGAATCGGGTAGCTTTTAATAATCAAAAGAAGGCAATTAAAAATGAATAAGCAGAGAAAAGGTGAAATATGAAGTCAAGGTAGCTAATAATATAAAATAAGATACCAAAATAAAGTATCATAATGAAGCACAGTAAAGTATCATATTCAATCGAGATTAATATGCATTGACTCTAACATGGTCCAGTCTCCAGCGTTCCCAGTAATTAGTATTTTTGTCGCTGCGTGGATCAGCCATTGCTCTGAGCCGAAAATTTTGACACGGCCTGAAAAAAGCACAACATCTTAGATTGTGTGGTTTTGTAACGCACAGCTATGAATATTTAGAATGGACTGACAAAAAGTATATAATTTTGTCTTCATCTATTAATGGAAGGATATAATAAATTATAGTGCAACAAAGAAAAACTCTCAGATTTCATTAACTTTTTTCCAGCTTCATTTTAATCCATCTGCACTGCAACAAATGCTCCGTGACATGAGCATTTTAATTACAGCGTAGCCGCACACCAGCGCGGCTCAGAAGGAACAGTGGCAGTCTCTCTCTCCAGGTTACCCCAAACTGCCTTTTCAGCGACAACCCGTTGTTGGAAACAGGAAAATTGCAATAATCAGCACCAAATCTCACCCATATTCAAATTCGAGATAGGTGATGGCCCGTCTAAATGGTAAATGCACTAAATGGCCGTTTTATTAGGTACAACTGTACAGCCGCTCATTAATGTGAATTTGTTAAATGCGTGGCAGCAACTCAAAGGATAAAACATGCAGATATGGTCAAGGGGTTCAGTTGTAGTTCTGGCGAAACATCCAAATCTGGAATAAGTGTGGTCTAAGTGACCTTGACTGTGGAATGATCGCTGGTGCAAGACAGGTTAGCATAAGCATTACATAAACTGATCATCTCCTTGGATTTTCACGCACAAGTCGCTCGGTTTACAGCGAATGGCGCGAAAACAAAACGAAAGAAAATCCAGTGAGCAGCAGTTCTGAGGGTGGAAACGCCTTGTTAATGGGAGAGATCAAGGAGATTGACCAGACTGATTAAATCCGATAGGAAGACGACGGTAACTGAAATAGCCATTCGCTCCAAAAGCCGGGGTGCAGACGAGCGTCACTGAATGACGAACACTGGATTTGGATGGGGTACAGCCGCGATAGAAACAGAGAAACATAGAAGATAGGTGCAGGAGTAGGCCTTTCGGCCCGTCGATCCTGCACCGCCATTCAGTATGATCATGGCTGATCATCCAACCCAGAACCCTGTACCTGCTTCCTCTACATACCCCCTGATCCCTTTAGCCACAAGGGCCGTATCTAACTCCCTCTTAAATATAGCCAATGAACCGGCCTCAACTGTTTCCTGTGGCAGAGAATTCCACAGATTCACCACTCTCTGTGTGAAGAAGTTTCTCCTCATTTCGGTCCTAAAAGGCTTCTCCTTTAACCTTAAACTGTGACCCCTCGATCTGGACTTCCCCAACATCGGAAACAATCTTCCTGCATCTAGCCTGTCCAATCCCTTTAGACTTTTATACGTTTCAATAAGATCCCCCCTCAATCTTCTAAATTCCATTGAATATAAGCCTAGTCGATCCAATCTTTCTTCATATGAAAGTCCTGCCAACCCAGGAATCAATCTGGTGAACCTTCTCTGTACACCCTCTATGGCAAGAATGTCATTCCTCAGATTAGTGGACGAAAACTGCTCACAATATTCTAGGTGCGGTCTCAACAAGGCCTTGTACAACTGCAGTAAAACCTCCCTGCTCCTGTACTCAAATCCTTTTGCTATGAATGGCAACATGCCATTTGCCTTTTTCACCGCCTGCTGTACCTGCATGCCCACATTCAATGACTGGTGTACAATGACACCCAGGTCTCGTTGCACCTCCCCTTTTCCTAATCGGCCACCGTTCAAATAATAATCTATTTTCCTGTTCGTGCAACCAAAGTGGATAACCTCACATTTATACACATTAAATTGCATCTGCCATGAATTTACCCACTCACCTAACCTATCCAAGTCACATCCAATTGCATCCTCTTAGCATCCTCCTCACACCTAACACCGCCGCCCAGCTTCGTGTCATCCGCAAACTTGGAGATGCTGCATTTAATTCCCTCGTCTAAATCATTAATATGTATTGTAAACAACTGGGGTCCCAGCACTGAGCCTTGCGGTGCCCCACTAGACACTGCCTGCCATTCTGAAAAGGTCCCGTTTACTCTCACTCTTTGCTTCCTGTCTGCCAACCAATTCTCTATCCACATCAATACCATACCCCCAATACCGTGTGCTTTAAGTTTTCACACTAATCTCCTGTGTGGGACTTTTTAAAAGCCTTTTGATAATCTAAATATACCACATCCACTGGCTCTCCCCTATCCACTCTACTAGTTATATCTTCAAAAAGTTCTATAAGATTCGCCAGACATGATTTTCCTTTCACAAATCCATGCTGACTTTGTCCGATGATTTCACCTCTTTCCAAATGTGCTTTTATCACATCTTTGACAACTGACTCTCGCATTTTCCCCACCATCGATGTCAGACTAACCGGTTTATAATTTCCCGGTTTCTCTCTCCCTCCATTTTAAAAAGCGGGGTCACATTAGCCAAGCTTCAATCCTCAGGAACTAATACAGAATCTCAGGAGTTTTGAAAAATTATCACTAATGCATCCACTATTTCTTGGGCTACTTCCTTAAGCACGCTGGGATGCATACTATCTGGCCCTGGGGATTTATCTGCCTTTAATCCCTTCAATTTACCTAACACCACTTCCCTACTAACATGTATTTCCCTCAGTTCCTCCATCTCACTAGATCCTCGGTCCCTTACTATTTCGGGAAGAATATTTATGTCCTCCTTAGTGAAGATAGAACCAAACTAGTTATTCAGTTCGTCTGCCATGTCTTTGTTCCCTATGATCAATTCACCTGTTTCTGACTGTAAACGACCTACATTTGTCTTGACCAATCTTTTTCTTTTCACATATCTATAAAAGCTGTTACAGTCAGTTTTTATATTCCCTGCCAGCTTTCTCTCATAATCTTTTTTCCCTTTCCTAATTAAGCCCTTTGTCTTCCTCTGCTGGTCTTTGAATTTCTCCCAGTCCTCAGGTGCGCCGCTTTTTTTTTTGCTAATTTATGTTTCTTCTTTGGACTTGATACTATCCCTAATTTCCCTTGTCAGCCACGGGTGCACTACCATCCCTGGTTTATTCTTTTGCCAAACTGGGATGAAGAATTGTTGTAGTTCATCCATGCGGTCTTTAAATACTTGCCTTTGCATATCCACCGTCAACACTTTAAGTATCATTTGCCAGTCTATCTTAGCTCATTCACGTCTCATACCTTCAAAGTTACCCTTCTGTAAGTTAAGAACCTTTGTTTCTGAATTAACTATGTCACTCTCCATCTTAATGAAGAATTCCACCATATTATGGTCACTCTTAACCAAGGGGCCTCGCACAACAAGATTGCTAACTAACCCTTCCTCATTGCTCAATACCCAATCTAGAATGGCCTGCTCTCTAGTTGGTTGCTCGACATGTTGGTTCAGAAAACCATCCCGTATACATTCCAAGAAATCCTCTTCCTCAGCACCGTTATCAATTTGGTTCACCCATTATAACTACAGTTCCTTCATTGCACGCATTTCTAATTTCCTGTTTAATGGCATCCACAACCTCACTACTACTGTTAGGTGGCCGGTACATAACTCCCACCAGCGTTTTCTGCCATTTAGTGTTCTGCAGCTCTACCCATATCAATTTCACATCCTCCAAGCTAAAGTGCTTCCTTTCTATTGCGTTAATCTATTCTCTAACCAGCAATGCTACCCCACCTCCTTTTCTTTCTTGTCTATCCCTCCTGAATATTGAAAATCCCTGGATGTTGAGTCCTTGGTCACCCTGGAGCCATGTCTCTGTGATCCCAACTATATCATATTCATTAATAACTATCTGCACATTCAATTTATCCACCTTGTTACGAATGTTCCCTCCTCGCATTGACACACAAAGCCTTCAGGCTTGTTTTTACAACACTCCAAACATACACTCAGAGCCATATCATTAGGTTTAGGAAGTAGATATGAATTGCCCACTAAGTGTAGAAGTCCATAATTTTAAAAACTGCCAGTGGGATTTACTACAGGATTTTTTATATTAAATATCACAGCCGGATATACATTGCCTTTGCTCATAAAATAACACAGAATTTAAAAAAAACACGCATCCGTAAATCCAGGCAATCTTCTGGACAATATTGAACTGGTGGAAACTCTAGAAATACTATCGTGACAAGTGGGATAATAAAAGACCATAACAATCCGATTTTACCATGTTAAAATATCCCAGGACTATCGTACCATTGCCCTTCTGACACACATTTTCTATCTCCCGCTGTAATTTTCAGACCATGTCATTACTACTGTGTGGGGGTCTGTATATAATCCCCATCAGGGTCTTTGTAACCTTTCAGTTTCCTAGCTCTACCCTATGTCACCGCTTTCTAATGATTTGATTTCATTTCCACCGAGAGTCACGCCACCCTTTCTGCCAACCTGCCTGTCCTTTCGATACTGTGTGTATCATTGGATGTTAAACTCCTAGCTAAAATATTTTTTCAGCCACGATTCAGTGAAGCCCACAATGTCATACATTCCAATCTGTAACTTTGCTGCGTTCGCCTACCTTATTCCGGATGCTGCTCGCATTTAACTGTAACACTGTCAGTCTTGTCCTCTCCCGTTTCTATTTTGTTTGCTTTTACTTTGCAACTCATCCCATTGACTGCAATTTTGCCCTATCATCAGCCTCACCATTCTAGCAGTATCACTGTACACTGCCTCTGTTCGTTAATTAACTACCCCATTCTCAGCATTATAACTCCAATTCCCATCCCCCTGCAAAATTTGCCCTCCTGAGTTGTTCAGGAAAACTTGCGCTGTTCTGCGCTAGTACTTTCCAGGCACCCGGTACTTTCTATGTAAAATAATTGCCCCCTCTCAGCAACTTGCACATACATTAAACATTTTGACCCTTGTAAAATGAGACCGATTCTACATCTACCTCAAGCCTCTCATAATCGTACTCATCTCTATAAGTTCTCCACTCAGTCCCCATTGTTCTGTCTATCGTTCGACCACCCTCTTTCTGAATCGTGCCTTCTAATGGAGACAGCGTTCCGAAAATTCCTTCTGCTCCATGGAAGGAATGCCGCACTTCTTCCCATATGCAGCCCATTTCACGCTTTGGAAAATGGGAAAAAGAACACCCTGACTGGTGTTTTCAATTCCTCAAATGACGAATGCAAAAGTGCCATCGGAACGAATTTCCAGCTCATTAAATTGTAGAACACATTACAAGCAGCTAAGAACCTAGACATCAAGATCTGTCTGTGCCTCGTCCATGAACGAATATGGAGTCTTTACATTTGACCTCGCAAAGTGCAACATTTCACATCTGAAGGTTTGCTAAGGCTTTTGGGGAGGGTTTAAACTAGAATTGCTGGGAGTGGGAACCGAACTGAAGTGACGGAGGAAAGGAGGCTTGGTTCACAAATAGAGAAAGTTTGGAGACAGTGCGAAAGGGAGGACAATGCGAGGAGTATCATGAATAAAGCAGATGAGCTTAGAGCGTGGATCAGCACTTGGAGCTATGATGTTGTGGCCAGTAAAAAGACGTGGTGGTGCAGAGGTAGGAATGGCTACTGCAAGTGCAAGGCTTTAGATGTTTCTGAAGGGGCAGGAAGGGAGGCAAAAGAGGTGGGGATGTGGCACTGTTGATCAGAGAGAGTGTCACGACAGAAGCAAAAGAGGAAATCATGGAGCGGTTGTCTACGGAGTCTCCGTGGCTGGAAGCTAGGAAGAGGATGGGGTCAATTACCCTACTGGGGGTTTTTATAGACCACCAAATAGTAAAAGGGACATCGAGAAGCAGATAGGGAGACGGATTCTGGAAAGGAGTGAAAATAACAGGGTTGTTCACGTGGGAGATTTTAATTTCCCAAATATTGACTGCCCGCAATATAAATATAAAACCTGCCCGCAAGGATATTTGTTCCCCTGGAATTCTGGTGTAACTCATCCCTTTTATACAGGTCATACTTTGCCCAGCCGAGATCCCAGTCATCCATATACCTGAACCTCTAACTCCTGCACCAGTTCCTCAGCCACTGCCAAATCATTCCATTCTTGTCCTGGCTGGTAAGTGGCACAGCAGGCAATTCTGAGATTACTACCCAGTAGATCCCGTTTCTCTACTTTCTATTTAGCTTCCTATATTAGCTCCCAGGAAACCCTTAATTTTTCCTCCCCATGTCATTGGTGCCAATATGCACCAAGACATCTGGCTGCTCACCCACCCACTATAGAATGCCATGGACCCAATCTGAGACATCCCTACATTTACCCTACCTTAGAAATTACTAGGGTTACCCATAACCCTCGATTATTCTAAGCACCATGTACCTATCCAAAAGTCTCTTAAAAGAGCCTATCGTATCCACCTCCACCACCGTTGCCGGCAGCCCATTACACCACTCACCACTCTCTGCATCAAACAAAACTTACCCCTGACATCTCTTCTTACCTACTCCTAAGCACCTTAAACATGTACCCTCCTGTGGCAGCCATTTCAGCCCTGAGAAAAAGCCTCTGACTATCCGCACGACCACTGCATCTCACCATCGAATATAACTCTATCAGGTCAACTCTCATCCTTCGTCGCTCCAAGGAGAAAAGGCAGAGTTCACTCAACCTGTTTTGATAAGGTATGCTGCCCAATCCAAGCAACATCCTTGAAAATCTACTCTTCACCCTTTCTATGGTTTTCACATCCTTCCTGTAGTGGGGAGACCAGAACTGAGCACAGGGTCCTATATAGCTGCAACATTACTTCTTGGCTCCTAAATTCATTTCCACGATTGATGAAAGCCAATACACACCAAATGCCTTCTTAATCACAGAGTGAACCTGCGCAGCAGCTTTGAGCGTCCTATGGACTCGGACCCCAAGATCCGTCTGATCCTCCACGGGGCCAAAAATCATACCATTAATACTATATTCTGCCATCATATTAGACCTACCAAAATGAACTATTTCACGCTTATCTGGATTGAACTCCATCTGCCAATTCTCAGCCCAGTTCTGCATCCTATCAATGTCCCACTGTAACCTCTGACAGACTTCCACACTATTCACAACACCACCAACATTTGTGTCATCAGCAAACTTACTAATCCATTCCTCCACTTCCTCACCCAGGTCAATTATAAAAACTACGAAGAGTAAGGGACCCAGAACAGATCCCTGAAACACCCCACTGGTCACCATGCAGAATATGACCCGGCTACAGCCACTCTTTGCATTCTGTGGGCAAGACAGTTCTGGATCCATAAAGCAATGTCCCCTTGGATCCCATGCCTCCTTGCTTTCTCAATAATCCTTGTATGGGTCACCTTATCAAATGCCTTGCTGAAATGCGCATCTGCATTTCTTACTTCAGAAATGTGTTGAGTCACAAGCTCAGAAAATTCTAACACTGGGAACAGAAAAAGCAAAGCCGCCAGAAATGGCTCAAAATAAACAAATATCTCCTTGATCGCTGATTCAATACAGGGACAACTTGTTGTTTGGAAATAAAGATCCGAAATAAATATCCGAAGCTGAATTATTCTTAAGCAAATTCCCCAAGAGTGTGAGAGCTTTCTGACAGTGTAAATACTGTATACCGTTTCTTACAAATAATCCCGCCCACAACCCCACACGTATCACACGTAACCACGGCAACACAGAGTGCTGGGAGAACTCAGCAGGTTAGCCAGCATTTAAGGATGGGGGTAAGCAGTCGACGTTGCGGACCGAGTCCCGCCATCAGGACTGGACTGGAATGAGGAAGAGGGCAGATGATTGACTGATTTGGAAGGTGCGGCTTGTTGTTCTGTGAGACTCGGTGCTCAGGTCTGCGTGCAAGCAGCTGCCTGTCCGTCACATTCCTTAGAACAGGGAGCGGCCGTTCCACTGAATTCAAATCCAAACCGGTTCAACAAAACACTGTTATTCAAATATGAAGAAAGTTTAATATTGCATTTAACCCCCTTCTTCTACAGGGAAGAGCAGTAGAACCAAAGGCACAATGTAAATAACATTACTGGGCTCTCGAATGTCGACTGTACTATTTTCCATAGACGCGGCCTGGCCTGCAGAGTTCCTCCGGCATTTTGTGTCTGTTGTTCGGATTTCGAGCATTTGCTTTTTCCTCTTGTTTGAGAGAAATCGGTGACGGGTCACTGGCCCGTGGGATATTTCACATCTCACTACCGGGGTGAAAGACGCCCTCTGCTCCCAATCGGTAGAAACCACCCTCGTTTCTCTGAATCCATTTGGTCAGTAATTGACTCGTTAGCATGAACTCCCTTCTCCCACGAAATTCACTCCCGATCCCGACCAAAGCTGAGCCTCGCTGTAAACGCTGAATAATTTTACAGAATCATAGACAACACTTACCTCTGATGTTGTAACCGGACGGCGTTCAATATGGTCCCGGGAAATCACAGTCCGACTTCCCGGGTGACCGACAATGTTCCTGCACCGATGTTCTCACCGTGTACGGAGAGTTGAGCCTGAGCTGCTGCTCCCGAGGCCACTCGGCTGTGATGTGTCCGCCGCTCATTACAGACGGACAGGGCCGGGTGAGCCGGGGTAGAGCGGGACTGCCGCAGTCCGGGTCACACTAACTCTCACCGGCTCAGGACGGGTCTGACAGCGGGAGGAGGCGGGAGTGGTCACTCATTACAGATGGACAGGGCCGGGTGAGCCGGGGTAGAGCGGGACTGCCGCAGTCCGGGTCACACTAACACTCACCGGCTCAGGACGGGTCTGACAGCGGGAGGAGGCGGGAGTGGGATCAATGTAGCAACCCCGAAGAGGAAAACAAACAGGCTGCGTTAACTTTCTGTCCGGATTTCCGTGTGGATCTCTCCTTTTTCTTTAATCGCAACCTGTGGGGCGCAGTTTCTCTGTTTAACTCAGCCAATCCCAGGCTGCGGATTTGATCTAGTCCGGGTTCTGGGAGGATCTGAGCTCCGCCCCATGTGTAAACTGGACTGACCGGAATAGATATAGTTTCAGTTCCAGCGTCCCTTACCTGTTCAGGTACAGGGAACTGACTTTCTTCTGAAATTAAATCAAACTCGTTCGGCTATATGTATTCAAACTCAACTGGAATAAATCTGATCAAAAATAGTCAGGAAGGAAAAGTTAAACTCCAGAAGTTTTGATCAAAGAGAAACACACGAGGGGGTGTTGGGCCTCCTAATGAGTATTAAGGCTAAAGACCGTAAGACATAGGAGTAGAATTAGGCCTTTCGGCCCTTCAAATCTGCTCTGCCATTTACTCATGTCTGATCCTTTTTTACCCCTCCTCAACCCTACTCCCTGGTGTACTACCCATAACATTTGATAGGTGGATGGGTCCCCAGAGCTTTTTGGGATTTACTCCATTTTATTTTACGAGGCAAGAGATGAGATTGCTGGGTCCTTGCCCAGTACCTTTCTGTCCTCTCAAGCCACCGGCGAGGCCCCGGAGAACAGGCAAGCCGATAATTTTGCAACTCTCTTTATGAAAGGATTAAGGAGAAAATCCTGGGAACTGTAGACCGATGGGTCTCACGTCAGGTGGAATGAAGTTGCGGAAGGAAATTATTCGGTTAGGGCTTTTGAGCATTAGGAAACCATGGCCTAATTTGGGAGAGCCAGCTTGGCTATGTGTTTGTTAGGTCGTGTCGTACCAAATTGATTGAGCGTTTCGACAAGATGATGAGAGAGATTGATGGCGGTGGGGCACTGGATGTTGTCTACATGGATTTTAGTAAACCATTTGACCGTCCCTTATGGGAGGCTAATCCAGAAGAGGAGGATGCACGGGATTCGCAGCGAATTCGCTGTTTGAATTCAGAACTGGTTTGTGCATGGACGACAGGTTGTAGCGGCTGAAGAGACTAACTCGAGGCGGTGGTCTGGAATTAGTGGAACTCCGCAGGCATCTGCATCGGGACCTCTGCTGTCGGTGCTGTGTATAAATGATCCGCAGAAAATGCAGAAGAGTCGGTTAGTACATCTAAGTATCATACCAAGACCGGTGGAATTGTCGACTGCCAATAAATACAGCGTGACGTAGAACAGTCACAGATGTGGCTGAGAAATAGCAGATGGAGTTTAACCCAGATAAATCTGAGGTGCAGCTCTTCGATAGGGCAAAATGCAAGGAGACAGTATACTGTCAGGAACAAGATCCTTAACAGTTTTGCTGAGCAGAGAGATCCGTGATCCAAAGTCATAACTCAATGGAAGTGGCTACACAGGTCGATAAGGTTCAAAAAAGGTAATAGGGATAGTCCAGGTAATTATAGAGCAGTGAGCCTTACGTCTGTAGTGGGAAAGCTGTTTGAAAAGATTCTTAGAGATAGGATCTACGGGTATTTAGAGAATAATGGTCTGATCAGGGACAGTCAGCATGGTTTTGTGAAAGGCAGATCGTGCCTAACAAGCCTGATAGAGTTCTTTGAGGAGGTGACCAGGCATTTAGATGAGGGTAGTGCAGTGGATGTGATCTACATGGATTTTAGTAAGGCATTTGACAAGGTTCCACACGGCAGGCGTATTCAGAAAGATAGTGTAGAGGAGTGTCGAAGATTGCAGAGAGACATTGATCGGATGGAGAAGTGGGCTGAGAAGTGGCAGATGGAGTTCAACCTGGAGAAGTGTGAAGTGGTACACTTTGGAAGGACAAACTCCAAGACAATAAAGTAAATGGCAGAATACTTGGTAGTGTGGAGGAGCACAGGGATCTGGGGGTACATGTCCACAGATCCCTGAAAGTTGCCTCACAGGTAGCTAGGGTAGTTAAGAAAGCTTATGGCGTGTTAGCTTTCATAAATCGGGGGATAGAGTTTAAGAGACGCGAAGTAATGTTGCAGCTCTATAAAACTCGAGTTAGGCCACACTTGGAGTACTGTGTCCAGTTCTGGTTGCCTCAGTATAGGAAGGATGTGAAAGCATTGGAAAGGGTACAGAGGAGATTTAGCAGGATGCTGACTGGTTTAGAGAGTATGGCTTATGATCAGAGATTAAGGGAGCTAGGGCTTTACTCTTTGGAGAGAAGGTGGATGAGAGGAGACATGATAGAGGTGTACAAGATATTAAGAGGAATAGACAGAGTGGACAGCCAGCACCTCTTCCCCAGGGCACCACTGCTTAGTACAAGAGGACATGGCTTTAAGGTAAGGGGAGGGAAGTTCAAGGGGGATATTAGAGAAAGGTTTTTCACTCAGAGAGTGGTTGGTGCGTGGAAGGCACTGCCTGAGTCAGTGGTGGAGGCAGATATACTAGTGAAGTTCAAGAGACAGGTATATGGAGGAATTTAAGGTAGAGTGTTATATGGGAGGCAGGGTTTGAGGGTCGGTTCAACATTGTGGCCGAAGGGCCTGTACTGTGCTCTAATGTCCTATGTTCTATGTTCTAAGGTGGTTAAGGAGGCTTATGGAACGCTTGCCAATATCAGTCGAGGCATTGAGATCAAAAGTTTGAGATTATATTGCAAATTTATAAAACTCTAATAAGGCCACATCTGGAGAACTGGTACATTTCTGGTCACTCCACTGGAGAAAGGATGTCGAGGCTTTGGAGAGGATGCAGTGGAGGCTTACAAGGATGCTACCCTGTACAAAGGGTATGCATTATCATGAGAAGCTGAATAAATTTGTTGCTCACTGGAGCAACAAAGCTGAGCAGAGATCTGATAGAGATTGAAAATATTATGAGAGGATTAGATGGAGTGGACAGGGGTTATCTGTTTCCCGGGGTTGCAATGTCTGATACCAGAGGACATGCATTGAAGGCAGGAGGGGGTGGCTTCAAGGTGGATGTGAGAGTTAAGCTTCTTTATTCAGAGCCGTGTTCAGAGAATGTGCTGCCTGGTGTGGAGGGAGAGGCAGAGACATTAGAGGTTTTTAAGAGACGTTTGGATAGGCACATTGATGTAACGAAGACTGGGGATATGGACATGGTGCAGGTAGGAGGGATTAGTGTCTGTGTGCTTTGATTTGCCTCTGAGGTGCTTTGGCACAACATTGTGGGCCACGTGGTCTGTTCCTGTGCTGAGCTGTTCTGTGTTCTCTGTGGAAGAGTTCTCCAGTCTGTCCTGTCTGAGCAATGATGTGATCTTTTCCCTGACTAGTAACGCCGCAACCCCCCTTTCATCCCTCCCAGATTCTTGCATCTAAAACACCTGAACCCTGAAATTCTGAGCTGCCAGGCCTGCCGTCCTGTAAACAAGTCTAATGGCTACAGTAGCTGATCTGCCTGTCCTTCAATAATTATTACACTGAATTATTAGTCTTATCACCATCGGGACATTTTCATATCGTACTTAAACTTTTGATTCCTTACTCTTTCCCCACTCCCTACTCCCTCCCCTCTCCCCCTATTATTCCGCCTCTCTCTCTCTTATCCCACACACACGCTCTCTACCTCTCTCACTCACCCTCTCACCATCCTTCAGACCCTTTCTCTGACAATCTCCTCCTCTAACTCACCCTCACTCCCCTCCCTGTCCTCCGCTCTCTCTCTCCTCACCTATTCCTCTCTCCTCTGTCCTTCTCTTTCCCTAGCTCTCTCTCTCGCTCCTCCTTCTCTCTTCCTCTACCTGCCCCAAACAGTGAAGCACATTTTCAGCATTCTCCTCTCCAACTTCCAGACCCACACCCTGCCATTCCCCTGCCCTGTTCACCCCCTGACCATCCACATCACCGTGTCCCTTCTCCTTTCCCTCAGCTGTACACCAAACCCATTTAAAAGTTTACTGGTAACTCTGACTGGGACTGAACCAGGTTCCAGATACTTGATAATGTTCTTTATATTGTGGAATGACGAGGTTGGGAATGCCAAGGGTTGATTTATTTAAAGGCATCATGAAAAATAGTTTTTAAAACAGCACCAGATTATGTGAGTCTCAGGTGAACATAAAATGCTGTAAACCCGCAGAAAACAAGGCAGCAACTATAACTGGTAACGTGGCGGGTTCACGACCTTAGGCAATTTACTATAAATCACGTTGCAGTTTTTAATCGTATTATTCTGCAGCAGAGATTGTTAAATACAATATTGAAGCGACTTTTTTCACACCCGCATGAGGGCGAATTGTCAAACTGGTCCGATTTGATTTCAGCAGAAAGGACGCTCCCTGTTCTGAAGAATGCGCCCGGGCAGGAAGCTGCTTTTACACAGACCCTGAGCTCAAAGTCAAACAGAACAACAACCCGCATCTTCCAAATCAATGATCTGGCCTCTTCCTCATTCCTTTCCAATTCCACTGAGGGGTCTTGGTGCGAAACATAGATTAATGATTCAGTTCCACAGATGCTGCCAGACCTGCTGAGTTCCTGCAGCATCTTCAGTGTTACCATGGTTACGAAAGATTGGCGAGTGGGAACGTGTGGGACAGTGGACAAGGCAGTGTGAAACTACATCAAAACACATCCATGCTTTTCGATTTTATTTGGGGGGGGGCGAGATTAGGTGTGAATAATTCAACATCTGATATTTATTTTGGACCATCATTTAATCAGCCCGTTGTCTGGATTGTGGATCGGAGATCAAGAAGTAATAGAGTCATAGATAATTACAGCACAGAAATAGACCCTTAGGCAGAGGAATTTAAACTGCCTAATCTCATCGGCCTCCGCCGGGGACAGAGCCCACCATACCGCTATCATCCAAATGATTAATCCCACCGACCAGCGCCGGGGCCATAGTCCACCATACCCCTACCATCCAAATGATTAATCCCATCGAACTGACCGAGGCCATAGTCCACCATACCCCTACCATCCAAATGATTAATCCCATCGAACTGGGCCGGGGCCATAGTCCACCATACCCCTACCATCCAAATGATTAATCTCATCGACCCGCGCCGGGGCCATAGTCCACCATACCCCTACCATCCAAATGATTAATCTCATTGACCCGCGCCGGGTCCATAGTCCACCATATCCCTACCATCCAAATGATTAATCTCATTGACCCGCGCCGGGTCCATAGTCCACCATACTCGGACCATCCAAATGATTAATCTCATCGACCCGCGCAGGGTCCATAGTCCACCATACCCCCACCATCCAAATGATTAATCTCATTAACCCGCGCCGGGGCCATTGTCCACCATACCCCCACCATCCAAATGATTAATCTCATTGACCCGCGCCGGGGCCATAGTCCACCAGACCCCTACCATCCAAATGATTAATCTCATCGACCCGTGCCGGGTCCATAGTCCACCATACCCCTACCATCCAAATGATTAATCTCATCGACCCGCGCCGGGTCCATAGTCCACCATAACCCTACCATCCAAATGATTAATCTCATCGACCCGCCCCGGGTCCATAGTCCACCATACCCCTACCATCCAAATGATTAATCTCATCGACCCGTGCCGGGTCCATAGTCCACCATACCCCTACCATCCAACTGATTAATCTCATTGACCCGCGCCGGGGCCATAGACCACCAGACCCCTACCATCCAAATGATTAATCTCATCGACCCGTGCCGGGTCCATAGTCCACCATACCCCTCCCATCCAAATGATTAATCTCATTGACCCGCCCGGGGACATAGTCCACCATACCCATACCATCCAAATTATTAATCCCATCGAACTGGGCCGAGGCCATAGTCCACCAAACCCGGACCATCCAAATGATTAATCTCATCGGCCTGCGCCAGGGACAGTGCCCACCATACCTCTACCATCCAAATGATTAATCCCATCGACCCGCGCCGGGTCCATTGTCCACCATAACCCCACCATCCAAATGATTAATCTCATCGACCAGCGCCGGGTCCATAGTCCACCATACCCCTACCATCCAAATGATTAATCTCATCGACCCGCGCCCGGGCCATAGTCCACCATACCACTACCATCCAAATGATTAATCTCATCGACCCGCGCCGGGGCCATAGTCCACCATACCCCTACCATCCAAATGATTAATCTCATTGACCCGCGCCGGGTCCATAGTCCACCATACCCCCACCATCCAAATGATTAATCTCATTAACCCGCGCCGGGGCCATTGTCCACCATACCCCCACCATCCAAATGATTAATCTCATCGACCCGCGCCGGGGCCATTGTCCACCATACCCCTACCATCCAAATGATTAATCTCATTGACCCGCGCCGGGGCCATTGTCCACCATACCCCCACCATCCAAATGATTAATCACATCGACCCGTTTCGGGGCCATAGTCCACCATACCCCCACCATCCAAATGATTAATCTCATTGACCCGCGCCGGGGCCATTGTCCACCTTACCCCCACCATCCAAATGATTAATCTCATCGACCCGCGCCGGGTCCATAGTCCACTATACCCCTACCATCCAAATGATTAATCTCATCGACCCGCCCCGGGTCCATAGTCCACCATACCCCTACCATCCAAATGATTAATCTCATCGACCCGTGCCGGGTCCATAGTCCACCATACCCCTACCATCCAACTGATTAATCTCATTGACCCGCGCCGGGGCCATAGACCACCAGACCCCTACCATCCAAATGATTAATCTCATCGACCGGTGCCGGGTCCATAGTCCACCATACCCCTCCCATCCAAATGATTAATCTCATTGACCCGCCCGGGGACATAGTCCACCATACCCATACCATCCAAATTATTAATCCCATCGAACTGGGCCGAGGCCATAGTCCACCAAACCCGGACCATCCAAATGATTAATCTCATCGGCCTGCGCCAGGGACAGTGCCCACCATACCTCTACCATCCAAATGATTAATCCCATCGACCCGCGCCGGGTCCATTGTCCACCATAACCCCACCATCCAAATGATTAATCTCATCGACCAGCGCCGGGTCCATAGTCCACCATACCCCTACCATCCAAATGATTAATCTCATCGACCCGCGCCGGGGCCATAGTCCACCATACCCCTACCATCCAAATGATTAATCTCATCGACCCGCGCCGGGGCCATAGTCCACCATACCCCTACCATCCAAATGATTAATCTCATTGACCCGCGCCGGGTCCATAGTCCACCATACCCCCACCATCCAAATGATTAATCTCATTAACCCGCGCCGGGGCCATTGTCCACCATACCCCCACCATCCAAATGATTAATCTCATCGACCCGCGCCGGGGCCATTGTCCACCATACCCCTACCATCCAAATGATTAATCTCATTGACCCGCGCCGGGGCCATTGTCCACCATACCCCCACCATCCAAATGATTAATCTCATTGACCCGCGCAGGGGACATAGTCCACCATACCCCTACCATCCAAATGATTAATCACATCGACCCGTTTCGGGGCCATTGTCCACCATACCCCTACCATCCAAATGATTAATCTCATTGACCCGCGCCGGGGCCATTGTCCACCATACCCCTACCATCCAAATGATTAATCCCATCGAACTGGGCCGAGGCCATAGTCCACAACTCCCCTACCATCCAAATGATTATCTTCTTCGGCCTGCGCCGGGGTCATAGTCCACTATACCCCTACCATCCAAATGATTAATCTCATCGGCCTGCGCCGGGGCCATAGCCCACCATACCCCTACCATCCAAATAATTAATCTCATTGACCCGCGCCGGGGCCATAGTCCACCATACCCCCACCATCCAAATGATTCATCCCATCGACCCGCGCCGGGTCCATTGTCCACCTTACCCCCACCATCCAAATGATTAATCTCATTGACCCGCGCCGGGGCCATTGTCCACCATACCCCCACCATCCAAATGATTAATCTCATTGACCCCCGCCGGGGACATAGTCCACCATACCCCTACCATCCAAATGATTAATCTCATCGACCCGTTTCGGGGCCATTGTCCACCATACCCCTACCATCCAAATGATTAATCTCATTGACCCGCGCCGGGGCCATTGTCCACCATACCCCTACCATCCAAATGATTAATCTCATTGACCCGCGCCGGGTCCATAGTCCACCATACCCCTACCATCCAAATGATTAATCTCATTGACCCGCGCCGGAGACATAGTCCACCATACCCCTACCATCCAAATGATTAATCTCATCGACCCGCGCTGGGGACATAGTCCACCATACCCCTACCATCCAAATGATTAATCTCATCGACCCGCCCCGGGGACATAGTCCACCATACCCCTACCATCCAAATGATTAATCTCATCGACCCGCGCCGGGGCCATAGTCCACCATACCCCTACCATCCAAATGATTAATCTCATCGACCCGTTTCGGGGCCATTGTCCACCATACCCCTACCATCCAAATGATTAATCTCATTGACCCGCGCCGGGGCCATTGTCCACCATACCCCTACCATCCAAATGATTAATCTCATTGACCCGCGCCGGGTCCATAGTCCACCATACCCCTACCATCCAAATGATTAATCTCATTGACCCGCGCCGGAGACATAGTCCACCATACCCCTACCATCCAAATGATTAATCTCATCGACCCGCGCTGGGGACATAGTCCACCATACCCCTACCATCCAAATGATTAATCTCATCGACCCGCCCCGGGGACATAGTCCACCATACCCCTACCATCCAAATGATTAATCTCATCGACCCGCGCCGGGGCCATAGTCCACCATACCCCTACCATCCAAATGATTAATCTCATCGACCCGCGCTGGGGACATAGTCCACCATACCCCTACCATCCAAATGATTAATCTCATCGGCCTGCGCTGGGGACATAGCCCACCACACACCTACCATCCAAATGATTAATTTCATCGACCTGCGCCGGGGCCATATCCCACCATACCCCTACCATCCAAATGATTAATCTCATCGACCCGCGCCGGGGACATAGTCCACCATACCCCATACCATAAGCGATCAGTTAAACAGTGAGGCCATGTGCGCATGCACTGCTTTTTCTGGCCACTCATTCCACGACTCTCTGAGTGAAGAAATTTCCGCTCATCTTCCTCTTAAACTTTTCATCTTTCACCCTTCCCCCATGCCCTCTGGTTGCAGTCCCACTCACCCTGGGTGAAAAAAAGCTTGCTTGCACTTACCCTACCTATATGCCTCATAATTTTGTATACCTCGATCAAATCCCCTCTCAGTCTTCCAACCTCATAAACCTGTCCTTATAACTCAAGTCATCCAGACCCGGCAACACCCTTCTACAATTTTTCAGTATCCTACAACCTTATTCACATCTTTACTGCAGGTCGGTGACCAATCCTTCCCACTGTACTCCAAAGTCTTATACAAGTTCAACATAACATCCCATCTCCTGTACTCAATACATAGATTTATGAAGGCGAATGTTTGATAATGTTTTCTTTACGACCCTATCTAACTGTCACGTTACTTTCAATGAATTATGGACCTGTCACCCCAGATCCCCTCGTTCTTCCACACTCCACAGTACCCTATCGTTCACTGCTAAAGTCGTACCCTGGCTGTTCCTACCGAAGTGTAACACCTCGCACTTGTCCGCGTTAAATTACCTTTGACGTTTTTTAGCCCACTTTTGCAGCTGGTCCAATTCCCGCTGAGAGTCATGATAAACTTCCTCGCTATCCACTACACCCCTAATCTTGGCGTTTTCTACAAATTTGCTGATCCAGTTAACGGCATTATCATGTAGATTGTTGTTTTCGATGACAAAGAACAACCGAGCCAGCACTGATCTCTGCAGCTTTTCACTAGTCACAGGCCTCCAGTCAGAGATAACAATCTACTTTCTGGTTTCTGGTTTCACCCACTAGGACAATGTCTTATCCAGTTTATTGAAAGCCGAGTGTCTGAACCTTCCTGACTATCCTCCCATGCCAGACCTTGGCAATTCCCTTCTGAAGACCATGAAGACTATATCCACTGCTTTGTCGTCATCAACTTTCGTGGTAACACCATCAAAAATATCTATAAGGTTGCTGAGACAAGACCAACCACGTACGACTCCATGTTGATTATCCATAATCAGTCAATGTCTGTCAGATAATTTATATATCGTATCCCTTAGAATAGCTCCCAATATCTTTCCCACTGTTGATATCAGACTCACCTGCCTAAAACATTCTCACAGACTTGTTGACCCTTTCTGAAACAGAGTATCCTCTCTAATCCACAGAGGATCCAGGACCTCAGTACTTATAGAGACTCTGTATCCATCTCCTCAGTAAGTTCAGGAGCAGAATATCCATCTCCTCCATCCCGTCATCTCCCCATCTCCTTTGGCTCCATATATGGTTTGCTGTTCTGATCTTTCAGAGGACCAATGTTATTCCTTGCAATGCTTTTGTTCTAATCTATATAACCCGTTAGTACCGGCCTTCACCCAAAGCATTAATTTAGCACACTTGATTTATTTCTAAGTGTTACCTTGCACTTCGTATATTCAATGATTACCGACTTGCCTTTACCTACAATGGAACTCCTTTTATCTCGTAACCAGAGCCTCAACATTTCTCAACAAAACAAGGATCACTAAACCAGTTATCCTTGCCTTTTATTCTGACAGGCACATACTGACTTCATACTCTCAAAATTTCACCTTTGAAGGTCTCCCGATTATTAGAACGCCTTTGCCAGAAAACAGCCAGTCCCATTCCATAGTGGCCAGTTCATTTCTGATACTATCAAAATTGTCCTTTCCAAATTTTAATCTCAACCCATGCAGATACCCCTTTTCATATTTCCTTTGAGTCTGGTGGTATTGTGATCATGAGATGCAAAGATTAACCCTCCACACCCCTCTGTCCTTTCCGCCCACCTCACTCATTCCTCTCTCCTGTGCTTCCCGGTCTCTCGTCCGTCTTACTCACTATACTTTTCTCTCACCCCTCCCACTCGCCTCCTCGTGCACACCACTTCCTCTCTCTCAATCAACCCTCCGCGCACCCCTCTCCATCATCGTCTCTCCCATTCTGCTGAACCCTCACCACTCTCCCCTTCTCCCCTTTTCCCCACCTTTCTCTCCTATCCTATTCCCCCTTCCTTACATGTAACTCACCCTCTCTCAAACTCTCTTCTCCCCCAGCCGCGTTTGCTACCCCTCTCACTTACCCTCTCCCGTTGCCTCACACCCTTTCTCTCAAACTCTCCCTCTACCTCCGCCCTCTATCTATCCCTTCCGTTCTCTCCCCTTTTCCTCCAGCGGTTCCAGTCCCCTTTCTCTGTCGTCCCCCTCTCTCTCGCCCTCTCCATGTCTCCTATCTCTTTAACTCTCTCCCACTCTTCCTGCTCCTGATACAACTTCATCTTCCCCCTCTCCAACTTTCACACACTTATCCTGCCCCTCCTCCGCCTGTTCACCCTTTCAACCCGCACTCTCCTCCTTTCCATCAGCCTCTCCCTCCCCCTCACCCTCGCGGTTACAGGAAACATTTAAAAATTACTGGCAGCCGTAACCGGGGAACATAGCCAAGTTAATGTTGCGGTTCGGAATGCCACGGACTGATTCTTTGAAGGAATCCTGAAAATACTTGTACAGTAATTGCAGCTGATGCGAGTCCGAGGGGAATATAAAATGCTGGAAACTCGCAGCCCTGTAACGGGTATTGTTGCGGGTTCGAGACCCTAGGTAAATTTCTTAAATACACATTAATGGTTCTATCAGTCTTCCCCGCAGCAGAAATGGTCAAATACATTATAAAAGTGAATGATTTCACACCTGAATGACAGTGAATTGTCGAACCGGTCGGATTTGATTCCAGCAGAAAGGCCGTTCCCTGTTCCGAGGAATGTGGGCTCCAGCCGATGCTTTTCCAGAGACCCTGAGCTCCGAGTTTCACAGAACAACCACCCGCATCCATGGTCTGCCCTCTTTACCCTTCCTTTCCAGTTCCACTGAAGGGTCTTGGCCCGAAAGCTCGACTTATTTCTCCATTCCAAAGAAGTTACCGGTCCTGCTGGGTTCCTCCAGCATTTTGTGTGTTACCATGGTTACGAAAGATCAGCGCGTGGGGCAGAGAGAAGAGGCAGCTTGAAAAGTCTTCAGAACATATCCTCCTTGTTAGAATATCCTTAGGGAATTAAGCTGTGAAAAAGTAAAGTTCTGATAATTATTTCTGATCTCTGGTTAGTTAACCCGTTGTCTCTGTTATGAATCAGAGATCAAGGTGACATAGAAACTTACAGCACAAAAACAGGCCTTTCGGCTGAGCCATTTAAACTGCCTAATCCCTTCGTGCTGTACCGGGGCCAAAGCCCTTCACACCTCTCCCATCCAAACTGTCTCTTAATGGTTGAAATCGAACTCGTTTGTAACATGTGTAGCCAGCAGCACGTTCCGCACTCTCTGGCCCTTCTGAGTGAAGATGAGTCCCCTCATGATCCCCTGAAACTTTTCATCTTCAACCCTTCACCCATGACCTCTGGTTGCAGCTCCACCCAACCTCAGTGGAAATCGACTGATTGTGTTTACCCTCTCAATCCCCATCATGATTTTCTCTACCTCTGTTATACCTCCTCTCGATCCTCTTCGTTCAAAGGTATAAAGTTCGAACCTACTTGATCTTTCCTTACAAACTCATTTTTCTAAAATTTGCTTTTTATTATATTTAAAAATATTTTAAAATAATGCAGGTGACTCGAGTTTGGAGTAAAAATAAAGTGTTGGACACTCGCTGCGAACGGGGTAGAGTGACTGGTAAAGTTGCGAGTTGAAGACCCCAGATAGTTTTCTTTGAATCATGTTAAAGATCCTATCACTCTTCCCTGCAGCAGAAATGGTTAAATACAATATTAAAGTGACTTTGTTCACACCTCAGTGAGAGTGAATCGTCGAACCGGTAGGATCTAATTTCAGCAGAAAGGCCGCTCCTTATCCTAAGGAACGTGGGCGG
Source organism: Hypanus sabinus (assembly GCF_030144855.1). NCBI lineage: Eukaryota > Metazoa > Chordata > Chondrichthyes > Myliobatiformes > Dasyatidae > Hypanus > Hypanus sabinus. Next base: position 58,926 of record NW_026779323.1, on the reverse strand, counting down.
ACAGGCCGCTGCTGTCACACAGACCTGAGCCCCGAGTCTGTTAGAACAACAACCCGAACCTTCCGAATCAATCAGTAACCCGGCCTCCTCCCAGACTGGCGAGAGGGAGCGTTTGGTGTCGTGGGCGGAGCAGTTTTAACTACCTGAAAAAATATCCACGAATATCGGCGAATATACTTGGTGAATTTAGGAGTGAATAATACAACTTCTGATATTTACTTCCGATCTTTGTGTAATCAACCCGTGGTCTGTTGTGAATCAGCCACCAAGGAGCCACAGAGTCACAGAGTTAACGTGTCAGGGAGAAGTACTGCACAGGAACAGGCCTATGTAAACTGCCTTCTCCCACCAACCTGCACAGGGGCGGTATCTACCATAGCCCTACCTTCTAAACTATCTCTAAAACGTTGAAATCCAGTTCGCATGCGCCACTGGTGCTGGTAGCTCGTTCCACGCTCTCAAACCTGCTGAGTGAAGAGGTTTTACCTCATGTCCCTCTTAATTTCTTCACCTTTCACCCTTCACCGGTTCTGGGAAGCACCGGTTGTGGTCCTACCAACATTGGTGGAGAAGCCTGCTTGCATTTACCTTATCTATATCTTTCATAACGTTGTATACCACTATGAAATCTCCTCTCAACCTTCTATGTTCTAAAGAACCAGTTTTAGTCTATTCAATCTTTCCTTATTACTCACGTTTTCCAGACCCGGCCAAATCCTTGTAAGCTTCCTCTGCCCTCTTTCAACCTGACTTACGTTTTCCTTGCGGGGAGCTGGCCAAAGCTGCGCTCAACCCCTCAGATTAGACACCGACAGAGTCCTGTACAACCTCAGCTTACCATCCCGTCCCGTGTACTCGGCACTTTGGCCTGTGTGCCGGCAGCTTGCTTCTGATCTGTGACGTCATTTTGCCAGCTGGCCCACGTTCCGCTGCAAGCCGCTGTCGTATTCCCGCCGCCGAACGCACTTCTACGTTTGACGTCATCCGAAAATGTCCTGACGCGTTTAACCACATAATCATTCAGATCGCTAATATCGATGAAAACAGCAGAGGACGGTCTCTAGTTTATCCCCGTAATCAAGGCAGCAAACACTCCTCTGTAATTTTCATAGTCCATGGACTTGATGCCGTTTTGCCTTACCTCTGTAGACTCTCTCTCCGTCTCCCAAGTAAATACAGATGCACGTTGAATGCATCTCTCTGGCCGCACACACGGTTTACCATTCTGTCCTCCCAGAGGACCAAGTCAGTCTCTTGCAATCCCGTAGCTCTTAACATATCAGCAGCAGCCGAGGAATCTTCTTCAGATTGTCTGCTACGGCATCATCGTGTGCCTTCTTTTGACTCTTCAGCTTTCTGTCGTAAGAGTAATCTTGCATTTCTTACGTTGATTATGCATCTCGTTGCACGAGGGATTCTCCATCTCCGAGCCCCTGACACCCTGCCCCTTGTCAGCACACCGGAGTCTCCTCCGCCCTCTGCTGGTGACTAAAACGTGTCCGGCGGTTAATCCATTCGTCAGGAGAACCAACAGGAATGGGATTACAGGGGTGAAGATGCAATTAAATAAGTTCATTGGAATCGCGAAAGATAAGGACAAATAATATACAGAAGGCAAACAAAGAAATGGAGTAAATATCATTGTACAATACTTTTCAGAAAAGAAAATACCAGTAACAGTTTCTTAACCAGCTGACCACTGTCACTGTCCACAGAACCATGAATGCCCCGGCACCAGGTTCAGTAAAAAATTCTGTCACTTCTGTTAAGAGAACTAAGTTGTTCCATAGTCCAATCAGATTAAATCTTCGCCACACAATCTCCCTCCTTATGGACTTGCACCGACTTGTTTACATGCTAATTACCTGCTCTGTTAATGTTACACTTTGTTATTGTTATTTATTTATCTTGTTTTAACCAATAACGGACAAGATTCGGCTGTTATTAACTGACTACGCATTGGATAAAACCTGATAACGTCCACGCTTGAAATTCAGCATATACAAGGCACGAGGGTGAGGCCGGGGGAAATATAGCTGGAAAAGACAAATAAAAGTGAAACAGCTGTGAAAACACCTCTTCCCTTAACCATCAGCAGGGCCTTCAAATAGCCGTCCGTGTGAGACACTCCGTCACATGCAAATCCCGAGACATCCTGCCCTTGGAGTTCACTTCAGGCCAAGTTGAGGCAAAAAAAAAATCCTAAAGCAACTGCAACTTATATTCTGGATTGGCATTCTCATATCCACAGCACGAACATCGAATTTGCAACTCGTTCATACTGAGATTTCTAGCTGCTTCTGGAATCCTTAATATAGTCACAACGATACCCGGGACAACAGCTTGTGTCCGGTTTTCATCTGCGAATTAGCTAGCAGTGAATAACTCTGATTAAAATCACTGATGATTAGGCAATTTCGTAAGTGGTGAGGGAAAAGTGGTCTGTGGTACGTCAAATACAAACACCGCCGAACATAAATTCCATTAAATATCAGAATCAGAATCCGGTTTATTAACACCGGCATGTGTCATGAAATTTGATAACTTAGAAGCAGCAGTTCAATGCAATAGATAATATAGAAGAAAAAGTGAAATAAAATTCAATAAATAAATCACTTACAGTATATGGGTATTGAATAGATAAAAAAGTGCAAAAATAGAAATAATGTATATTTTTAAAATGAGATAGTTTCATGGGTTTAATTTCCATCTCGGATCCGACGGCAGGGTGGCAGACGTGTCTGTAATAGTGATCCATTGAAACTGGCGACAGCAAAGGACTCTGGGAATGCTTAGTGTGGAGAACCGCAGGATGTGCGTGGAACAGACGTCATAGAAGGAGTATCAGAGTCGTAGCGTGAAGAGGGTACAGACTTACCCAGACATGATCGTTTTGAGGGATAGCGAGCATGCTGGTAGGGTATTACTTTTGCTCCAGGTGGGAATCCTGGGAATCTTCCAGTGGCCCCTATGGCTATATCTCCGCCAGGTGCACCGAGATGCAGCTCCTGAGAGACCCTGTTGGGGATGATGACTACAGTTTACTTAAAAGAGGAAACAGGAGATGGAGAATAGCTACAGGGAATTAGTCACCCCGAGGCCGCAGGAGTTAGATAAGTGGGTGATGGTTAGGGGACAGAGGGAAAGAGCTCACATAGTCGAGAGCTCCCTTGTGATCATCCCCCTCCGTTATCTCGTTTTGGATGCAGTTGAGGGGGATAACCTAACAAAGGACGGCGATCCGGTCTCTGGCACTGAGTCTGGTTCCGTGGAGCAGAAGGAAAAGAGGAAAATGAGGAATGCGGCATTCATAGCGGATCTGTAGTGAGGGGAACAGACAGGAGGTTCTGTCAGCCTGATTAGAGAGACCCGCATAGTGTGCTGCCTCCCAGGTGCCAGGGTACGGGATGTCTCGGATCGGGTGCAGAGTATTCTGAAGGGAGAGAGTGAACAGCCAGAATTCTTGGTACACGCTGGTACTAATGACATACTCTAGGTAGAAACAGGGAGGAGGTCCTGACGAAAGAATTCAAGGAATTGGGTAGGAAGTTGAAAAGCGGGACCTTCAGGGTAGTAACCTCGAGACTGCTGCCTGTTCCTCGTGCTAACGAGGGCAAGAATAGCACGATCGGGCATATTGATGAGTATCTGAAACTGGTGTAGGGGGCAGGTCTTCGAGTTCCTGGATCATTAGGACATCTTCCAGGGGAGGTACAACCTGTACGAAAAGTACGAATTACACCTGAACCCAAAGGGGTCCAATAGCCTAGCGGGCACACTTAATAGAGACATAAGGGAGGGTTTAAACTGATTGGCAGGTAGATGGTAACAGGAGTGATCTGCATTAGGAAGGGGAAAACAGAAATAAATCACAGATAGATTGCAACAGATATCATAGAAAGGAAAGACAGCAGATGAGGCATAATCACAACCAGTGGGTTGAGTTATAGGGCGATGGAGTCGTGGTGCAGTTGAAACAGAAAGCAACAAATAATAGACTGAAAGTGTTGCAGTTGAATACACGCAGAATAAGAAATAAAACGGATGATATTTAAATTCAACTACATATTGGCAAGTACATCGTTGTGGCCATCTCTGAAACTTGGAAAAAAGATGGCTGCCATTGGGAGAAGAAAGTCCCAGGATATACGATATCGGAAAGATAGGTTAGTAGGCAGAATGTTTGGTGTGGCTCTGTGTATTCGAAAGGAATGGCACATGATCAGAAGGTTTAGAATCTTTATGGGTTGAGTTATGAAATGGCAATGGTAAAAGTACCCTAATGGCAGTTCCATACAGGCCTCCAAACAGCAGCCGGGATGTGGAATACAAATTACAGCAGGACATGGAAAAGGCGAGTCAGAAGGGCAATGTCATGATAATCGTTGGGGATTTTAACATGAAAGTGATTTGGAAAAACCAGGCCATCACTGGACCACAGGAAACAGAAACTAAAGAATGTCTAAGAGATGGCTCTTCAGAACAGCTTGTTGTTGGACCCAAAACAGGCTCGGCTGTGCTGGATTGGGTGTTGTGCAATGATGGGGAGGTGATAAAAGAGCTTAAGGTTAAGGAACCATTAGGGAAAATTGATCACGGTAAGATCGAGTTCACTGTGAAATTTGAGAAGCAGGAACTAAATGCTAACGTGTCGGTACTTCAGAGGAATAAATGAAATTTCAATGGCATGAGAGGGGAACTGGCCGAGATGGACTGGAAAGGGACACTAGCAGGAAGGACAGCAGTGGAGATTCCGCGAAAAATGAGGAAAGTGTAAGTCAGATATATTCGAAATAAGAAATTTTCCAATGGAAGAAGGACACTACCGTGGCTGACAAGTAAATTCAGAGATAAAACAAAAGCAAAAGAGAGGGCATACAAGGAAGCCAAATCCAGTGGAAGATAGTCAATTGGGAAACTTTAAAACTTGTAGAAGGAAACCAAAAATGTCGTTAGGAAGGAAAAGATGAATTATGAAAGGAAGCTGGTGACTAATATCAATGAAGAGACCAAAACGTTTTTAACTATATAAAGAGGAAAAGTGAATTGAGGGTAGATAGAGGACTAATAGAACATGACGCTGGAGGTATTGTGACGAGAGACGGAGAGACGCAGAGATGGCAAAGGAACTGAATGCGAATTTTGTATCAGTCTTCACAATGGAAGATGTATGCAGTACACCGGACATTGAATAGTATCAGGGAAGTGAAGTATGTGCAGTGGAAATTACGACAGAGAAGGTGCTCAGGGAGCATAATGTTCTGACGCTGGACAAATCTCCTGGACCTGATAGAATTCACCGTCTGGTTCTGAAGGAAATAAGTGGAGAGATTGTGGACGCATTAACAATCATCTTTCAAAAATCGGATTTCTGGAAAATTGCAAATGTTACTCCGCTATTTACGAAGGGTGGGAGGCAGCTGAAAGGAAACTATAGACCTGTTAGCCTGACGTCAGTGTTTGGGAAGTTGTTAGAATCGATTGTTAGGGATTAGATTACAGAATACCTGTGGGCACATGACAAGACAAGCCAAAGCCAGCATGGATTCCTGAATGGAAAATCCTACTGGACTAATCTATTACACTTTTTTGAGGAAATTACAAGCAGGGTAGACAAAGGGCATGCAGTAGATATGGTGTACTTGGATTTTCAGAAATCCTTTTGACAAGGTGCCACACATGAGGCTGCTTAGCAAGTTAAGGGCTCATGGAATTGCAGGGAAGTTACCAGCATGGGTGGAGCATTGGCTGGTTTGCAGAAAACAGAGAGAGGAAATAAAGGGATTCTATTCTGGCTGGCAGACCGTTACCAGTGGAGTTCCACAGGGGTCGGTGTTGGGACCGTTATGTATGTCAATGATTTAGACCATGGGATTAACGGATTTTTGGCTAAATTTGTGGATGATACAAAGATAGGTGGAGGTGCGTGCAGAGTTGAGGAAACAGAGAGACTGCATAGAGACTTAAACAGTTTAGGGGAATGGGCAAAGAAGTGACAAATGAAATACAATTTTGAAAAATGCCTGGTCAAGCACTTTGCTGGAAGATATACATGGGCAGACTATTATTTAGATTGGGAAATAATTCAAAATGTAGAGATGCAAAGGGACATGGAAGTCCTTGTGCAAGCTACTCTAAAGGTTAACCTCCAGGTTGAGTCGGTTGTGAAGAAGGCGAATGCAATATATGAGGGAAGTCTGGCATATAAAGTCTCTCCCGCTTTATTCCCTGGATTTCAGGAGAATGAGGGGGATCTCATAGAAACATTCCATATCTTAATAAGGTCTGAACAGATTAGACGTGGCGAAATTATTTCCCTTGGTAGGGGAGTCTAGGAGAAATGGGAACAACTTCAGGATGGAAGGGCGTCCATTTAGAACAGAGATGCGGAAAAATCACTTTAGTCAGCGGCTGGTAAATCTGTGGAATTTGTTGCCAGGAGCGGCTGTGGAGTCCCAGTCATTGGGTGTATTTAGGGCAGAGATGATAGGTTCTTGATTAGGCAGAGCATCAGTGGGTATGGGGAGAAGGCAGGGGAGTGACGATGACAGGAAGAACTGGATCAGCCGATGATTGAAAGGTGGAGCAGACTCGAAGTTGAATGGCCTACTACTGCCCCTATAATCTTGTGCTCTTACGACTTTCTACCTCACTGTTAACAGCGCTACCAATTCAGTGCATCTGCAAAACAATTGTCATTGTTGGGACAAATGTAATGAATGCAGAAACTCTGTCAATTTAAGCAGTTACACCAATTTGAGGGTGATTGAATTATTTGCTTCATATCGGTACAAACATTGCCTGTTCCTGGTTTACCACGTGATGGTCTGCAATCAATGTTATGCTGACACAAAATATTGGAGGAATTCACCAGGTCAGGCAGCATGCATCAAAATGAATAAACAGTTGACTTTTCGGGCTGCGACCCAGTTTCGGGATGGAGTAAAAAGGGGGAAGATGCCAAAATAAGAACGTTGGGAGTAGCTGGAAAGAAAACAAGCTAGAAGCTAATAGGTGAAGCCAGATAAGTTGGATAGGGAGCGAAATGTGGCTTGGGCTGATAATGGGAAAAAACAAAGAGCTGGAGAAGAAGGAATCTGATAGGACAGAGTGGATCACGGGAGAAAGGGAAGTAGCGGGGTCCGGAGAGAGGTGACTGGCAGGTGAGGAGAAGAGCAGCAGGCCAGAGTAGTGAAATGAAGAGGGACGGGGGAGAGGGTAAACACAGGAAGTTTCAGATATCTGTGTTCATGTCATCAGATTGGAGGTTCCACAGAGAGAATATATTTGCAGGTTCCACAGAGAGAATATATTTGCAGGTTACTCCTCCAACCTGAGGGTGGGCTCGTGTGGCATGGGCCGACATTTCGGACTGGGGATGGGGATTAGAATTGAAATGGTTGGCCACTGGGAAATTGGGCTTTTTGTTGTTGGAGCTGAGGTCCTCGACGAAGAGTTAATTAATTTGAAGAAGGCGTCGCGGCATGAAAAGTCGACCCTTTATTCTTCTCCGTAGATGCTGCCTTATCTGTTGAGTTCTTCCAGCTTTTTGTACGTGTTGTGATTATTGTGATTAACAGTTCGCGTGCGTTCCCTGCCTTGTAAGCCTGGATGCGATATCAGCTTATGGCTGTTCACTATATTACAGGAACGCACAGACAACATATTCTTTTGTATATTTCCTTTGAAAGATCTATAACGGAGACAATTTCCAGAGTGGAACAGAGCAACCCAGTGTCAGTATCGAATTGGTCTGCGATGACAAAGTCTATCGAGTCTGGGAATGGACAAGATCAACAAGGAGAATCTTGAAACAGAGAGGCGAGCTTGAGAGTGTCTCACAACAACATTCACTGACTTCTCCAATCGTCATTTCTTCATCTGTGTGATTTTGCAATTTCCTGTGAAGCTCTCCATACCTCATCACATTTGGGATTTTATTTGAATGAAATCATGCTTATTTTTACCCCAGCTGTTGGAAGACACGTCAGCCTAGTATATTTAGCGTTCTGGAGCGGGTATAAATGAATGGCCGTGGAGATTCATTAGCTCAGAGTATCTGAAGCGTGATCGCGGGCAGCTGGAATACAGGCTGAGTCTCACACAACATGCTTGAAATTATTTACCGCGTGAGGAAGATATATTACTTGATTGTTGCCGTTATTGGTGTCCCTGGTAAGAACAGACGCGAACGAACATTTGCTGTTCAATGCGCGCGGGAAAAAAAACAACAAAAGAAAAGATTGAAACAGATGCAGAGTGTAAGATCGGGGCGATGGATATATATCGTGGGTCCATGGCAAGCTGTTTTGATTTATCAATAGAAACACGCTTTCGAAGTAAACTCCGATAATTCAGCGCGCTCGGCACCTTTAAGGACTACTTGATTTTTTTCAGCATTAATAGTTCAAGATGCTTTAATTTAAAATTTAAGGGATTTGTTTGAAAAAAAATACTGCGAGTTTGAAGGGAACGCGGTAAGCGAAACCCAGGTGAGATTCACTTGTGTGTTCGATCTCGGAACATCGTGAGTTTCGAAAATTGAAATAGTGTCGGTGTGCGTTTCAATTTACAAGGGTTTGTCTCCACGCCATATTATCAGTGAAGTGGGGGTTAGCCAACCCAGAGGAGTCCGTTAGATGCCTGACGGTGTGATACATGGGATACTCCGCTCTGGAACAATGGACATTGATCCATTTGGAATAATGTTTCTGTAATTTGGAGCAGGTCAGGAAGAATATGCAAAACAAAAAATGAAAATGGGAACTTCCAGATCCGATCCCATCAGAGAGTGTGAAGGAACTGCGGCCAATGGTAGCTGCGGAATTTAACAACAGCGAGCCAGGCTGGGCCCGTGCGGACGAGTGACAAACGGGAAGTCGAGGAGGAGATGAATGCCTGCGAACAGAGGAAGTAAATATGCTTCAAACTTTGAACATTGTAAATGGACAAAGTCAGGCAGCGGGGCTGGGTGATATGCCAAGCCAGACAAAAGATAGATGATGGGGTCGCGGGAATCACAATGGCCGTGAAAGTTGCCAAGGTATTCAAACTTTACATATCGGCCGAAAAGAGCCCTTTGCGATTAGTTGGCAATGCCTCCTTCCCAAATCCTGCTTCTCTTTCGGTACCGAGTGCCGTGACCTTTCTCCCTGCTTGAGGCGTCTGCAAAATCTGATTTACAACATTTAAACCCCGGTAATGAGCAGCCGCAAAGTTTGATTTTTCTCTCTTTTCAGCTTATCTCGGCACAAAGACCCAGAGAGAGTAATTCATTCAATCTTTCTGCTTTCCTTCTCCCCCACCTCCCCCCCCCCCCCCAGTGAATTTAGTGGCGATGGTGATTCTGTCCCGGGGAAAGTGCGGCCTATCCACCTGCACCACTCGCTACCTGGTGGCCATGGCAACGGCGGATCTACTGACCATTGTGTTTGCGGTGATATTGTGGCGGGTCAGTTATTATTACTTCCCCGGGACTTTCCTGGACATCACCCCCGTGTGCAGTACGATCTCTGTCCTGGGAGAGGCAGCCACAGACTGTTCTGTCTGGTTCACCGTCAGCTTTACGTTTGATCGGTTTGTCGCCATCTGTTGTCAGAAATGGAGAGCGAAGTATTGCACCGGGAAAACTGCGTCTGTGGTTCTGACAACAACCGGTGTTGTGTTGTGTTTGAATAATGTGCCCTACTTCTTCATATTGCAACCTGTGAAAGTGATTGACAATATACCCTGGGACTGCATTCCAAAGCTGAGCTACTTTACGGATGCCGGGTGGTTGGGATATGACTGTTTTACTACTGCTCTATCGCCATTACTCCCGTTCGTGTTAATACTCCTGCTCAACGCTCTGACAGTCAGACACATTGTCGTGACCAGTCGCGTCCGTAAGGGGCTGAGGGGTCAGAGCAAGACGGAGATCCGCAGTGACCCGGAGATGGAAAGCAGGAGGAGGTCTGTGATCTTACTTCTCACCATCTCCGGAAGCTTCATCACCCTGTGGTCGGTAAAAGTTTCTGAATCCCTTTCTGGATTGGATAATTACAATGAGTCGGAATACATTTTTCAACATACCGGATACATGCTGATGTTATTAAGTTGCTGCACAAACACGTTTATTTATGGGGTAACTCAGTCCAAGTTCAGAGAGCAGTTCATCAGCGCAGCGAAATATCCACTCTCGTCAATTATTCATCTAATCAATAAACAAAGCATCTAAGCTCTTCTCAGAGGGGGTTATGGTGATTTCATCTTAACACTGCAGAACTAACATCGGAGAACATGGCAGCGGGGAGAATAAAACTGGTTTAGTGCCGAGAGAGGCACAACACTGGAAAATACACATTCACACCTTCAGCCCGCGACGTCCACCTCCTGTCAATTACTGAACTCACCCTATCTTTTATGTTTATTCCCCACCATATTCCGGCTCCTGTCACCGCCACAACCCTTTCGGTAATGATGGAGCGGGAGAGGATCCGGGGGCATTCAAGTCCTAATCGGCAAAATTGCATCTCATTTGTTACGTTAGCCTTTTGCATCAGAATGAAATGAGAAAGCGAGTCAACAGTCTGCACGAACTCACAGTAAACCTTGCACTTGTCCTTAATTTTAGATAAACCTGTCATGGAGAAATGATTAACGCTACAGAGCTCCTGGATTTGGTCCATAATTGTGCGAATTTCCATGGAGTAACCAAACGTCTATTTTGCCTCCCTTTCTCTCAGTTAAAACGGGTAAAACGTGAGGTCTGGACATAGACAAAAATCTAATTTCTCAATTGCGACGGATTTTCGGCCTGTTCTAGCGGTGTTTATTATTGTCCTGCAGCTCTAATTGTCTAATGTTTCAGTGTACTGACTTTGGGATTATACCTGTTGTATATATTACAATTGGGACAATATCGCAGACTTTCATTTTCCTTTTCAAGTCGGCATATTTCATATGTTATTCACACTGATGTTTGTGTGTTGTATGTGTCGGAATGACTATACCAACCAAGTAAATTATCTTTGCATGCTTATCCTGTGATATTATATCCTGACGGGGTATCATGTACTTACTGCTTGCCAAACAATGGATCGATCATAATATAATCGTCAGACTCCGCCTTAAAACGGCATTACGCGCATACTTATACTAATCTATAGGATCTTGCCAAAATCTGCATCTTCAAGCGAGATTCTGGTGAATGATGCTTCCCACTGTGTAAGGAAACAGATTGAAGTAAATCGTTCTTGCATCATGTAATGCGTTGGATAGTTTGAAACAGCATACTGTATTCTGCTTTACAGCCCGAGAGAGGCACAACACAGGAAAATACACTTTGTCTTGAATTTGTCAGATCTTTTAATGAGCATTTCTGTTACCTTTTTTTCAGCTACCTGGTCCTGTATCGCCACAAGGAACAACTCCGTTTCTGGGAAGAGATCTCCAACTTTTAGCCTGGCGTCAGACGCTTCTAGTTGACACCTGGTCTGCTCAGGTGGTGGGGATCTCATCCCTGGACAATTATGCTCATCCAGGTTAACTCTTTCTTCTACAGCAGTGTTACCCAACCTATTCTAGACCTTTTCGTGCCGCGAAACAAGTGGAAATATCGAACACCCTGGTTGCTAATTTATGCATCCCCAACAACGTCTGTTAGGTTAGTAAGATTGCCGAGTGTCAGACGCGTTGTGATGACGAATGTTCAAGGCTGCAGTGCTTGGCTTCTTAACGCGTCCCAGTGCCACGTCCTTCTTTGGTTAGAGGCAGCTTACCGCCCCACCAAGAATACTGAACGCCCCCCCCCCCACCCCCGGCGAGTGTTGTTGTTTCTAAAGCCATCTGAGGAAACGTCACTGCCCCCAGAGGGCATCTCTGTTCCATTGCGATATTTTCTTCATCTTTCTGGGTTAGGCTTTCATTTCAGTTCAAAATAGCACATGCTCGCAGCGTGTTGAATCCGGTTTTCGTTGATGCAAATACAGCAACGTAAAAAATAATATTTTAAAAAAGTAAAATAAAGTATAAAGTAAATCCTTAGAAGAGTTTCTGTGAGTGGGACCCAGGTAATGGAAGTCCCCCAACACTGAGTGTGTGCAGCTCCCTCAAAATCTTGCTCCCTCCTCTCTCCACAGTGCGCTCACAAGATCTGTCACTCCCTTTCTCCCCACCCTTCACCCTCCTCACTCCTCAAAACACTGCTTCTCTTTCCTCCATCTTCTCACTCTCCCTTTCCTCCTCTCCCCTCTTATCCTAATACGCCCTCTCCCACTTCCTCGCCTCCCTCTCTTATTCTGCTCAACCCAACTTTGTCTCACTCTCACCTCTCTTCTCCCCTTTCTGTCTACAAACCACACCCCCACCCCGACACTGAATCTCAGCCCGTGTTCACTCCAGGATAGCATCCCGTCCGTTTCAATGTGCGACGGTGACATCGACAAGATAAGTAGCCTTGGTGTTGTTTGCACATCGGAACTTGCTGGCATTTGGAGTTGGAGGAAGCAGAGGAGGGAAAGAGACAGAAACATAGAGGAAGAGGGAGAAGGAGAGAAGGGAAGTGGGAGACAGAGGGGGTGGGAGAGAGAGACAGAGAGAGAACAGGCTTAGTGGTATTGAGAGAGACACACTGAGTTAGAGAGAGCAACAAGAGGCTGCTGGAGTGTTACCGAGACAGACTGAGGGAAGTGGCGGAGGCAAGAAACAGAGGGGAGAGACGGGTGGCGACAATCAGTGAGGGATGGCGGAAAATGAGATGGACGTGGGTGAGAAATAAACGGGGAGCGAGTGAGGGGGCATAAAGAGGCGTGGGAGAGAACGACAGTGGAGAAAGATTGGAGGGAATGGGGAGGGAAGAGAGATGGGGAGTCAAACTGGGAAAGAAACCAGGGATTGAGATGGGGGAGATATACGAGGGAAAGTGCTGGGCTCTTTGATATCTCTGTTGATCAGTGAGAGAGAAACGGACAGGGATCGAAAAGGGCCACTCATTTTAAATGGAGACATATAGAAATTTCTAAAATTCTAAATCTTCCAAGTAAATTCCTTCAGGATCAGCAAAGTGTCTATCTACCTATCTATATATCTGAGTGCAGGCGGGTGGGTGGGTACATTTGAGGTGGAGGTAGACGGGGATGGGAACAGAAGCATAGATCAGACAAGGCCGTGTTGAATAAACATAATATCATAAGTTCCTCCTCATCTCTCTTCTGAATTGATTTCCCTGTAGTCTTGAGGGTTTACCCCTGGTCCTGGGCTCCGCATTATGGGAAACATCCTCTCCATAACCTCCATACCTCGGCTTTTCAGTATTCGGGAAGCCCACCCCGCGACACCAACACACCCCCCCCCCCCATAATTCTAAACTCCAGCGGGAACAGGCACAGAGACATCAAATACCATGAGCTGTGGTCTTGTTAAGCAGCTTCAGCTGCAGTACCTGGTTCAAGACCATCTGAAAATCCAAACAAACAACACCCACCGCCTTTCTTATTTCACCAAAGGATTCCAACAGATTTGTCTGGGAAGATTTCTACTGAGGAAAACCATGCCGACTTTGGCCGTACAGGGGAGGATTCAAAAGAACTGTCATGGTGGGGAATAAGATGGCGGCACAACGCAGCGCACACGGCCTCTCTGGAGAATGATATCTGTTACTTGTTAAGTACAGATTTGTATCTGTACATTAAGTATAATATTGTTGTGTAATAAGTACCCTGATTTGATGGAGACAGACGTGAGAGCTTGCAGGAACATCAGGAGAAACTTCTGAAATGCCCGTTTCGCTGCCGCTGCGGTCCGGAATCTTCGGAGGAGAAGGCCTCTGAGACCTCGGCTTTGCTTGTTTCGGTGGCCAGGACGAAGGCGCTCGGCAGAGGATGGCACTCGGGAGACTGTATCGCAGGCTCAAAGTTTTCGGAAGGACTCAGAGTCTGCTGTGGTCGAATGCTTCCAAGGCATCAGTTTGTCGGTGCCTGGGAGTTTATGGCAGGGAGAGTTTCTCCCTTTTGCTGCCTGATATCGGGACTATTAGAGTCAATCGGGACTTGAGACTTTCTCTTAAACCGTGCCCATGGTCTACTTTTATCAAATTATGGTATTGCTTTGCACTGCTGTAACGATATGTTATAATTATGTGTTTTTTTTTTGTCAGTGTGACTCTTTGGTTTGTCCTGTTTTTTGTGTGATATCACTCTGGAGGAACATTGTATTATTTCATAATGCCCGCATGCATTTATAAATGACAATAAATGAGGACTGAGTGTCCTCATAATCTAATGGAACAGAATCACTGGCAGGGTCCGGCTAGCCAGTGTTGACTCTCTACTGTACACTAGCTGTGTTACAAATTCACTTAAGTACCAAAGACAGAGTTTAAAATAAACTGATTTATTTGTCTCAGATCCAGAATATTAAACTCCAGTCCCGTTAAAGGTGAAAGTGCAGCAGAAGAAACTCCTCCCATGCCCAGAGACCAGTGTGCAGAACTGGATGTGGTGAGCAATAGTAATTCAGCTCCAACAGTAACTCTCGAAATTGCATTCAGCAACAGTGATATTCAGCAACAAATATCCAGCATGCAGCTTATTGAAGCTTTCTCCCCAGTATGAACAAGGCAGTGTGTGACAAGTATAATATGCTGTAAGGTTTCACTGCTGATGTAATGGTTTCTCTGTAGCAGCAATGCTTGGTTAAGACCAGAGAAAACAGGGTTTTGTAGTGCAGGGCTATCCAATGAGAGAAACCTTCTTTCTTGTGAGTCTGGAAGAGAGATTTTGTAGTCTTTTGCTGGGGAGAGATGAGAAGACGTGAATGGAGAGAGTGGGCCCTTTTCCTTTTTGCTTGTTTGTTTACTTTACTAACCCTATCGTCAAAGTAAGAATTATAAAGCTCAATTGGTTAATCACATATTGTGTACTGTTTGTAATTTCAGGGTACTGATTTGTAACAGGGGACACATCACACAGCATCCACCCAAACGAGATTTCTTAAGTTTGACCGGGCTGGGGTCTATCAACTCCAAAGTTAAGCTGCCAGCCAAAATGAGTTACCATAAGGTTAGCTGGCTGAGTGAATCGCTTCCCACATTAACAGCAAGTGAACAGCCTCTCCCCAGTGTGAACTCAATGATGCGCATTTGGTTGATCTGGCTGAGAGAATCTCTTCCCAAAGTCCGAGCAGGTGAACAGACTCTACCCAGTGTGAACTCGCTGGTGTCTCCGTAGTTGAGATGACCGAGTGAAACCCTTCCCACAGTCTGAGCAGGTGAACGGCCTCTCCTGAGTGTGAACTCGCTGATGTATCTTCAGTTGAGATGACCGAGTGAATCCCTTCCCACAGTCTGAGCAGGTGAATTGCCTCTCTCCAGTGTGAACTCGCTGATGTATCTTCAGTTGAGATGACCGAGTGAATCCTTTCCCAAAGATGGAGCAGTTGTATGGCCACTCCCTAGTGTGAACTGCCTGGTGTGCCATTAGGGTGGATGATTGAGTGAATCCGTTCCCGCATTCTGAACAGGTGAGTGACCTTTCTCCAGTGTGAACGCTCTGATGTACCTTCAGTTTAGATGACAGAGTGAATCCTTTCCCACAGATGGAGCAGTTGTACGGCCACTCCCCAGTGTGAACTGCCTGGTGTGACATTAGGGTGGATGATTGAGTGAATCCCTTCCCACAGTCTGAACAGGTGAATGGCCTCTCTCCAGTGTGAACTCGCTGATGTATCTTCAGTTGAAATGACCGAGTGAATCCCTTCCCACATTCCAAGCAGGTGAACGGCCTCTTCCCAGTGTGAACTCGCTGATGTATCTTCAGTTGAAATGACCGAGTGAATCCCTTCCCACATTCCAAGCAGGTGAACGGCCGCTCTCCAGTGTGAACTCGCTGGTGTGCAATTAGGGAGGATGACTGTGTGAATCCTTTCCCACAGTCTGAGCAGGTGAACGGCCTCTCTCCAGTGTGAACTCTCTGATGTACCTTCAGTTTAGATGACCGAGTGAATCCTTTCCCACAGTCTGAGCAGGTGAATGGCCTTTCTCCAGTGTGAACTCTCTGGTGTATCTTCAGTTGAGATGACCGAGTGAATCCCTTCCCACAGACTGAGCAGGTGAACGGCCTCTCCCTAGTGTGAACTTGCTGATGTCCCTTTAACTCAGATGACCAAGTGAATAATTCCCCACAGTCTGAGCAGGTAAACGGCCTCTCCCCAGTGTGAACTCGCAGGTGAGACATTACGTCGGATGACTGAGTGAATGCTTTCCCACAGTCTGAGCACGTGAATGGCCTCTCTCCAGTGTGAACACGCTGATGTACCTTCAGTTTAGATGAGCAAGTGAATCCCTTCCCACAGTCCAAGCAGGTGAACGGCCACTCCCCAGTGTGAACTCGCTAGTGTACCTTCAGTTTAAATGAGCAACTGAATCCCTTCCCGCAGTTTGAGCAGGTGAACGGCCGCTCCCCACTGTGAACTCGCTGGTGTACCTTCAGTGCTGATGACTGAGTGAATCCTTTCGCACAGTCCAAGCAGGTGAAAGGCCTCTCCCCAGTGTGAACTTGCTGATGTGCTTGTAGGTTGGATGACTGAGTAAATCTCTTCCCACAGTCCAAGCAGGTGAATGGCTTCTCCCCAGTGTGAACTCGCTGATGACTCTGTAGGTGGGATGACTGAGTGAATCTCTTCCCACAGACTGAGCAAGTGAACGGCCTCTCTCCAGTGTGAACTCGCTGATGTATCTTAAGTTGAGATGATGAAGTGAATCTTTTCCCACAGTCCGAGCAGGTGAATGGCCTCTCCCCAGTGTGTAATGACTGGTGTGCCTGCAGATGAGCTGACAACGTGAATCCCTTCCCACAGGCTGAGCAGGTGAACGGCTGCTCCCCGGTGTCCACTTGCTTTTGAGCCATTATGTCAGATGATCGAGTGAATCTTTCCCCACAAATTCAACAGATGAGCAACTTCTGCCCAGTGTGAACTGACTGGTGTGTCCACAGGTGGGTACACTGACTAAATCCCTTCTCACACACAGAATAGGTGAATGGCCTTGTCCTAGTGTGAACTTGCTGATGCACCTTCAGTTGAAATGTCCGCATGAATCCATTCCCACTGTCTGAGCAGATGAATGGCATCTACCCTGTGCAAAATGACGGGCATGCCAGTTGGTCAGATGATTGAGTGAATCCCTCCCGACAGTCTGAGCAGGAAGGATGACCGAGTGAATCCCTCCCCACAGTCTGAGCAGGAAGGATGATCGATTGAATCCCTTGCTCCACTTCTTAAATATCTGGATAGAGACAGCAAAACTGGTATGTTCTGTTTGAGATTCCTGTAGACAAATTCCTTGTCATTTTCTAACCTGTAAAAAGATTTACAAAATCCATCAAAGGGTGTAGAACATTTCAGATGAAATTACATGAGTTGGCAAGATGTGATCTGGAATCACATAGTTACAGTGAAGTTCAACCCAAGTTGGAGAGAGAAATCATCTTCTAACTGGGCACAGTGCTGGAATGACCATCAAACACTCTGATGCTCTACCTGTCTTTAAAAGAATGGGGCATTTCTGCCACCTCCAATCTGTGACCTGCCTCAGTTTGACTCTCTCTCCATTGTTATTATTCCCTGTTCCCACTGAGCTGATGGGTTCCTGGCCCCACAGTAACTGAAACACTCTCACACAAATAGCCGGCAGTGTATTGCACGAACCCACCACTACCTGTGTAAAAAACTTACCCCTGGCATCCCCTCAGTATTTATTTCCAAGCACCTTAAATCTATGCCCCCTCGTGTTAGCCATTTCAGTCCTGGGAATAAAACCTCTGGCTATCTACACGATCAATGCCCCTCATATTCTTATACACCTAAAAAATGCACTAAACATAAACAAGGTGATTAAACATTGCTTTGAAGATTTGTTGGAAGTATACAGAATTATGAGGGTATAGATAGGGTAAATGCAAGCAGCTTTTTCCACTGAGGTGGTGTGGGATGACAACTAGAGGGCATGGGTAAGCGGGGAAGGTGAACATTTAAAGGGAGCACGTGGAAAAGCTCTTCACTGAATCGGTCGTGAGAGCGTGGCATGAGATGTCAGCACAAGGGGTGCATGTGAGCTCAGTTTCACCATTTGAAAGAAGTTTGGATGGGAGCCTGGATGGTAGGGGTATGGAAGGCGATGGTCCCAGTCAGGTAGTTGCAATAGATACCTTAAATGTTTTTTTAGCATTGACTAGCTGGGCCAAATAGCCTGTTTCCGTACTGAAATCCCCCATGTTTCTGTGACAGAGAAGCAGGCCAAACTTGTTTGAAAGGGAAAGATAGGAGTGACAACAGAGCAGCAATGGCTGGAGTTTCTGGGAGCAATTCAGGAGCTGAGTGATCGATATGTGTGGTCTGAACAACATCTGACTGGTGTCAAGAAACCAAACTCTCCCTCGTTGTCACAAAAACAAAGGAGCTGATTCTGAACTACAGGAGGAATGGAGACAGGCTAACCCCATGGAAAGGGCTCTCCAGCAACCTGTAAACATGACTAAAGTACCTGAATGCAAGACTAACCCTGGGGAATCAGGACCAGACTATTGGGAGTGATTTGTGGCCTGCTATGGCACTTTCACAGGAGACCAAGCCTTTTAATAATGGGAATCTGTATCCCCAGTTTAATGTCCTACTGCTCCAAAACTTACCAACTAAGCCAACATGATTAAAACAGATAATATGGATTGGCCTGACAATGACCGAAATCGAATGCGACGAGCTTTGACATATTATTGGAACTTGATTTTCGATTCCTGATCAACCCCGAAAGGAACTAATATTTAAAGTGAACATGTTCAGCGGGAAGAAGGATGCGAGCAGGTTATATTTTGGGATCAGAAATGGGATCAAAAACCTACCTAGGGACAGGTGGGGACAACAACCCGTTTAGAAATTGACAAGCAAAGATGTTTCCTACTGTGAGATTCATCCCTCAGGAAGAGCCCAGTGTAATATTGACAGTTGCTGGAATTTCAATTCCGTTTATGATTGATATGGGGCAACCAAAACCACTCTCGATCAGGAAATACTATCAAAAGGGATTCCAGCTATCAGACGCTACAATCACTCTGTCTGGGTTCGAAGGCACGGAACGTACGTATTCACGTACCCAGCCACTGCAGGGGGAATTCCAGGGGAACCAGTGTGAGGTTTCATTTACAGTCATCACCAGACGGGGGGTGAAATCTCGTAGGGAGAGACTTGCTCTGTCCGTTGGAAGTCGAGATTCTATACACGGACAAGGATATTATGCCGGAACTGCAAACAACTGATAGCTTCCTCTGACCACCCAGTGGTGGGCACTTTATCTGGACTCCAGTACCTTTAAACCCCTTCTGCCGGTGGCCAGCTCTCATGTGACTCTGTGCTATGACCCTACGTCGTGCTCACCTGAGGAAACCCCTCGAGGGACAGAAGTTCCCAGTCATGGTGATTGGAGAGGATAAAGGAAGAGACGGCACTGCATTTCTGGCCGAAGTTCCAGATTTCTTTTGGCGACAGACAGGACTGGTGGTTCCCAATACCACCGTTAGGGTTTGCCCTGGGTTCAAGCCAAAGAGCCGAGGGCTCCTTGCCTACACCCTGACGAAACAAGCCTCCAGCACCGAGGGAGACTGGCAAGACTTGGCCGCGGGCCAACTCCGGTACTGGAAGGAGTCTGTGGTGAAGACGGGACATCTGGTAAGACATTCTTTTAATAGTGACTGAACCCAAGACGTTGTACCCCATCTCTGGGCAATTTCAGTCCATGAAGTCAGACCTCCTGTCTGGATCACAGTGAAAGAAGGACAGACTCTCCCATCCATTCTGCAATACCCCCTCTAGCCCATCCGGATCACTGTGAAAGGACAGACTCTCACATCCATTCTACAATACCCCCTCTGGCCCGTCTGGATCACTGTGAAAGGACAGACTCTCCCATCCATTCTGCAATATCCCCACTAGCCCATCCGGATCACTGTGAAAGGACAGACTCTCCCATCCATTCTGCAATACCCCCTCTAGCCCATCCGGATCACTGGGAAAGAAGGACAGACTCTCCCAGCCATTCTGCAATACCACCTCTAGCCCGTCTGGATCACAGTGAAAGAAAGACAGACTCTCCCATCCATTCTGCAATACCCCCTCTAGCCCGTCCGGATCACTGTGAAGGAAGGTCAGGCTCTCCCATCCATTCTGCAATACCCCCTCTAGCCCATCTGGATCACTGTGAAAGAAGGACAGACTCTCCCATCCATTCTGCAATACCCACAATAGCCCATCTGGATCACAGTGAAAGAAGGACAGACTCTCCCATCCATTCTGCAATACCCCCTCTCGCCCGTCCGGATCACAGTGAAAGAAGGACAGACTCTCCCATCCATTCTGCAATACCCCCTCTCGCCCGTCCGGATCACAGTGAAAGAAGGACAGACTCTCCCATCCATTCTGCAATACCCCCTCTAGCCCGTCCGGATCACAGTGAGAGAAGGACAGACTCTCCCATCCATTCTGCAATACCCCCTCTAGCCCATCTGGATCACTGTGAAAGAAGGACAGACTCTCCCATCCATTCTGCAATACCCCCTGTAGCCTGAGGCAACGTTTTATGAGGATGGAATGTCTTTTGTGGATCCAGCAGGAAAACGATGTTCTGGCTATGCGATATTGACGGACAGTGACATAATTGAACATGCCTCTTTTGAAGCAGCTGTCTCCGCGCAGAAGGCTGAGCTGTTTGCTTTGACTCGTGCCTGTATACCAGCAACAGACTAAAGTGGGAACGTTTACACAGACTCCCGTTATGCGTTTGGAATGGTACATGACTACGGGGCTCTCTGGGAACATGGGGATTCCTGACTTCCTCTGGCCACCACATTAGTAATGCCACCTTTGCAAACAACTTACTCACCGTTCTACAGCTACCTCGAGTTTTGTTCTTCTGAGGGGGCTGCCTCTGAGGAGGAGTGAAAACTGTGGTCCCAGATGGGGTGCCAGAAAGTTCCCGGCCTAAGGTTTCTGATCACCTAGTGGGACAAGTTTGTGTTCCTACACAATTTTTACCAATATTGGTCGATCATATACATGATTTGACACCCCTGGGAAAGGAGGGAATGGTTGGTAACCTGTACCCTGCACACCGTGTACGACTCCTTTGACAGGTGGATCTTTCTGGTGTCTACAAGTTGCTTTTATTGAATTGCCTAAAGTACAATGCTATAGATACTGCTTAGTTATTATAGATGTGTTTAGTAGATGGATTGAAGCTATTCCAACTACCATTAATACAGTTATGACTGTTGTGAAGGTATTATTACGGGAAATAATTCCCAGGTACAGCCTGCCAAAGATGCTGAGCTCTGACAATGGCCCACACTTTGTGGTGAAAATAAATGAAGGGATGTGTAACAAACTAGCTATCAAGCAACAATTCCACTGTGTACACCACCCACGGGCCGCTGGCAGAGTGGAAAGAGCCAATGGCACTCTGAAGAGTAAACTAGCCAGACTAACAGTGGAGACTGGACTCACTTGGTTGAAGGTCCGACCATTAGCCCGATTCCATATGAGGGCTACCCCACAGGGGAAAACAGGGTTGTCACCAGCTGAAATCATTTCTGGACAGCCCATGAGGACACCCTGGGAACAAAGTCTCAGGATTAAAGGCAAAGTGAATAAGAATAAGGAAACTTGGTTCTTGAGGGATATTGGAACTCTGATAAAGAAGAGAGAGATGTATGACATGTATAAGAAACAGGGAGCAAATAAGGTACTAGAGGAGTATAAAAAGTGTAAGAAATTATTCAAGAGAGAAATCAGGAGGGCTAAAAGACGACATGTGTTTGCTTTGGCTGTCAGGGTGAAGGATAATCCAAAGAGCTTCTCCAGGTATGTTAAGAGCAAAAGGATAGTAAGGGATAAAATTGGTCCTCTTGAAGATCAGAGTGGTAGGCTGTGTATGGAACCAAAAGAAATGGGGGAGATCTTAAATGTTTTTTTTCCGACTGTATTTACTAAGTAAACTGGCATGGAGTCAATGGAAAGAAGGCAAACAAGGACTTATTTGTCCCTGGGACCAATAAGGCAAACAGGGAACTCTGTATTGAGGTCATGGAACCTATACAGATAGAAGAGGAGGAGGTGCTTGCTATCTTGAGGTGAGTAGATAAATCCTCAGGACCTGACAGGGTATTCTCTCGGACCTTGAAGGAGACTATTGTTGAAATTGCAGGGGCCCTGGCAGATATATTTAAAATGTTGTTACCTACGGTGCCGGAGGATTGGAGGATAGCTCATATTGTTCCGTTGTTTAAAAAAGGTTCTAGAAGTAATTCTCGAAATTATTGGCAGGTAAGTTTGATGTCAGTAGTGGGTAAATCATTGGAGGAGTATTATGAGATAGGATTGACAATTATTTAGATAGACAGGGTCTTATTAGGGAGAGTCAACACGGCTTTGTGTGTGGTAGGTCATGTTTAACAAATCTATTAGAGTGTTTCGAGGAGGTTACAAGGAAAGTGGATGAAGGGAAGGCAGTGGATGTTGTCTACATGGACTTCAGTAAGGCCTTTGACAAGGTCTGCATGGGAGGTTAGTTAGGAAGATTCAGTCGCTAGGTATACATGGTGAGGTAGTAAATTGGATTAGACATTGGCTCAATGGGAGAAGCCAGAGAGTGGTAGTGGAGGATTGTTTCTCTGAGTGGAGGCCTTTGACTAGTAGTGTGCCACAGGGATCAGTGCTGGGTCCATTGTTACTTGACAACTATATCAATGATCTGGATGATAATTTGGTAAATTGGATCAGCAAATTTGCTGATGATACAAAGATTGGAGGTGTAGTGGACAGTGAGGAAGGTTTTCAAACCTTGCAAAGGGATCTGGACCAGCTACAAAAATGTGCTGAAAATTGGCAGATGGAGTTTAATACAGACAAGTGTGAGGTGTTGCACTTCGGAAGGAAAAAATAATGTAGAACATATAAGGTAGATGGTGGGGCACTGAGGAGTGCAGTAGAACAGAGGGATCTAGGAATACTGATACAAAACTCCCTAAACGTGGCGTCACGTGTAGATAGGGTAGTAAAGAGAGCTTTTGATACATTGGCCTTTATGAATCAAAGTGCTGAGTATAAGAATTGGAATGTTATGGTGAGGTTGTATAAGGCATTGGTGAGGCCGAATTTAGAGTATTGTATGCAGCCCTGGTCACCGAATTACAGGAAGGATATTAATAAGGCTGAAAGTGTGCAGAGAAAGTTTATGAGGATGTTGCCGGGACTTGAGAAACTGCGATACAGAGAACGGTTGAATAATTTAGGACTTCATTCCTAGGAGTGTAGAAGATGAGTGTAGACTTGATAGAGGTATATAAAATTATGATGGGTACAGATGGAGTGAATGCAAGCAGGCTCTATCCACTGGGAGAAAAAAAAACAGAGGACATGGGTTAAGGGTGAAGGGCGAAAAGTTTAAAGGGAACATTGGGGGAAGGGCTGCTTCACAACTGAGTCTGACAGAGGCATAACTGGTTCTTCTGGGCACATTTTGTCTCACTCCCAGCTATTTCCTACCTTCCTTTGTGCAGGTACGTAATGTCTAAAGGACCAGTGTTTGTAAATGAGACTCACCAAAATTTCTCCTGACTGAATCACTGGAATCTCCGAGTCAGATGGGTTCTCTCCAGTTGATGCTCTCAATCTTCGGGCTGGTTCACTTGTTGCTGTTCCCTCGTCTTCAGTCGTGGTTTTTCTTCCAATAAATCTCTCACCGCAAGTCTAACTTTAACGTGAAAGATAATGAAGCACGTTCACAATGAAAAGGAGGACCAAACATTTCTGCTTAATGTTACTAGGAACAAAACTCACTGAAATTTAAACGTTGAAAGCAAATATAATGATCACAGTGAACAATCTTTTATTGTCCTTCAAATGTCACAAAGCGATATGGGATAAGAAGGAGCCATCATTCAGTGATGGTAAGACATACGACACAGGAACAGAATTAGATGATTCGATCTATCTGGTCTGCCACACCATTCAACCATGGCTGATTTTTATTTCAACACCATATTCCTGTTTCTCCTGTAACCCTGAAGCTAATTAGCAATCCTGAATATATTAATCTTTGTCATAAATATACCCAAATGGCAGCCTCAGCCAACCTCTGCGGTAACAAATTCCACAGATCAGACAACTTTTGGCCAAAAAATTTTTCTCATCTGAGTTTTAAAGGGAAGCATCTTTATTCTGAGACTGTGCTGTCAGATCACAGACTCTCCATATCTAATGGAAACATCCTCTCCATGTCCACTGTATCCAGGCGTTTCAGCATTCGGTAGGTTTACTTAACCATACACCCCTCCACCACCCCCACCGTCCCTCTGAACTCCATCGAGCACAGGTCCAGAACCATCAAATGCTCCTCCCACAGAAAGCCGATCACTCCTGAGATTATTCATGTGAACCTCATTAGCAACAACTGTACTGAACACATTTCCAGGAATAACAGACAAATCGGTTCCAGGATAATTGACAGGGAAAAGTTGTGCTTTCTTTACTGTTCTACTATCACATGTGTTGGCGCGTGGCCAAGTGGTTAAGGCGTTGGTCTAGTGATCTGAAGGTTGCTAGTTCGAGCCTGGGCTGAGGCTGCCCGTGCGTCCTTGAGCGACGACACCGGTCCCAAGCTGTATGGGTCCTAATGGCCTTCCCTTGGACAACATCGGTGGCGTGGAGAGGGGAGACTTGCAGAGTCTAACAGAGGCCTACAAACTATCACAGCCATTTTCATTTACAGGTGAAGACAGGTCCATTTCATGAAATATAAACCAAGAAATAAAAAGAAACTGGAATTACCAGTAACACTCAGCAAGTAAGGAACAGCTTACAATACAATTCAATTAATATCATTTCATCAGAATGACTTCAAACATTTACAGTTTTTAGTGGAGATCTCCAGCACAGCTGCCTGATTTCCACTGTGTGACAGTGAGGGGGGGGGGGGATTTCCAAACACAGTTTGAACACCAAATTCACGGGTCTATTTCTACTGTTGTAAACATGGAACAGCCCCTTTACTCACAGCCTCTCCCTGTGAGGATGGAATGGGAACTCATCCTCTCCTCAGACTGGCATTCATTGCTTCCAAAGGAACTCCAGAAACAAACATCTGATCCCAGACCAGAAATACTCACTCAACTCCTCACAAGCCCAAACAGCTCGATCCCGGGGTCCACTTTACCTGGATCAAAAACCGTGACCTCCCAGGACCCAACCTCTCAAAGTCACACAGCTGAATCTGCCACTCACCGACCCTGAGAGTCTCACACATTGTCCCCACATCTCACACTGGGATTTCCCCACAACCAATGTCCAGCTGCCCAAAATTTCTGCTTCATTGCAGGACGAACATCCAGCCCCATCTGCAGAAGCTCAAACCAAAGTCAAAGCCAAAACACCAACAGTTCCATTTGCCTGGAATGCCGATCACAGGATTAGAGCCGAAACACCAACTCTCCCAGTACTCTTTGCTGTAGTGTGTCTGCCCGTCACTGTTCATAAACTAGCACCTCCACACCAATGCACAACAGAACTGGGACCTGATGACCCTCCGGCATTCCAGCTAATAATAACCGATTCTGGAAATGATTCAGTGAGGCCAAAGGTACAAAAGAACACTTCACAATGAAGGCAAGGTTTGGAGGAAAGATTGCTGATGTATAACATTGAGGAGGTGGGATACAAGGCGGACTGAGGATGACCCAGATGGTTGATGTATTTCACTGAAGCGGGGTTCAGTAAAAAAAAACGGAAAAAAAACATTTAAGATCTCCCCCATTTCTTTTGGTTCCATACACAGCCGACCACTCTGATCTTCAAGAGGACCAATTTCACTGAAGTGTGAGGAGACTGGACAGAGTTTGAACAAGATGAGCAGATGGAACCAGGTGGGAGAAGGGATCAAGGACGATCACTGATGGTCCTCCAGCAACACATAGGTACTGAATGAATAGTACATACTATTGTACAAAAGATTCTAAAATGACAGAATTAGCAAAAATAACAAGAGCTTTGCCAGATGTATTTTGACCCTCACCAGATTTTTATCAACACAACCATAGAAAGTTTCCCATCCAGACACTTCACGCTTTGCATGGTAATTACTCTGCCCGTGACTATGAGGAACTGGTAAGACCTTTGGATCCAGATTAGCACATCACAGAAACCATTCTCCCCCCTAGACTTCCCAGTCCCTCGGTAAAGCAGGCAGTGAAATCAAGGATCCCCACAATCTGGGACGTTCTCCTTTCTCACCCACCCCAGTCCGAGAGAAGACACAACAGCCATAAAGCTCCAGGACAAACGCGAGGAGCCTCTGGAAGCGAGACGAGTTCGGGATAAGTTAACGGGACTCAGTGGCCAACATCAGATTTCCCCAACACAATATGGAGGATGCGTGACCACCCATCTAGAGATTGTGAACATACGCAAAGAGATCGTTACATCTATGGTTAAATGGGAGGGACAAATGGGATCACGTGACCGGTGGGTTCTAACACCCCAGGCATAGTCTCCAGCTTCCCAGCATTCTGTTGAAATAAACAGATGCCCCTCACATCTCCTCTCACCTTAAATGTGTCAGATATTTCAAACCCCCAGGAAAAAACATACCCTCTGTCCACTCTATCTATTCCTCTCGTAATCTGATAAACGTCCATCCAGTCTCACCCCAGCTGCGCCGCTCTGCAGAAAACAACACAAGTTTGTCCAGCCTCTCGTTATAGCTCATGCCCTCTAATCCAGGCAGTGTCCTGGTAAACCTCCTCTGCGCCCTCTCCAAGGCTCCGATATCCTTCCGACAATGGGGGCGACCAGAACTGTATGAAACACTCCAGATGTGGGCTGACAAGTTTTACAAATCTGCAACACAACTTCATGAGTTTTGAACTCAGTGCTTCAACTAATAAAGACAACCATGCCATTTGCCTTCTTAACCACTCGATCAATCTGTGCAGTCTCTTTCAGGGAGCGATGAACCTGGAGTCTAAGATCCCTCTGATCATCGACATTGTTCAGGGTTTTGCATTTAACAGTGTACTGTCTCATACATTCAGGGGTGCAGTGCTACCAGAGCGGAGCCGGAGAGCCGCTCCGACACCTCTGAGAAACAGTCAAAATAAACAAGTACGGAATTTAACAACCCTGGATATTAAATAGAGGGAATTTTACGGAAGCGGGGGTTGGGAAGAGGGGGTGTTGGCTGGTGGGGAAAAATACCACTAATAACATTAGGATATTTGATCGCTTTTGGTGAAATCCTGGAGCTGTGACTGTTTTTTATTTAGGTATTTGTGACATTCCTTCTCGCTCAACCCGTTGTCCGAGGAAGCTGGGAAATAGCTGGACACAAATGCAAGCATTTATCCGCTCTTTCCCATGGATACCATTGGATTCCAGGAAGGAGCTATATTAAGCATGGAATGAACATCGAAACCCATGTTTAAGAGTCGAAAATAATGAAAGAAAAATTCACTCTCGCTCATCTTCGGCCTGATTTTGATCAGATACACAAGCTAATCATCCAAAATCCCCTTCTACACCTGGATAAATTTAATTTTGTTTTGGAAGCCAAATGGAAAAAAAAATTCTAGGCTACAAGCTAGTTTTACGTCATTTCATATCATTAGTAGCTGATCAACTCCTTGGCCTCGCTCCCCCAACTGTAGTTGATTGAAAAGAGGCTCTTTTTCTCTTTGTGTTGATAGGAAAAAAGAGTAATTTAGTGAGGAAATGAACTAGATGAAATGCATTTCCAAACCACCTAAATGGTTGCTCTCCTCCCGTTAACATTTGTCACTTCCAAAATACAATATTTTCTATTCGTTTAGTTGCGATAATAATTTATGTAAAGATTCTAGCTTCTTTAACTTTTTATATATTTAAACACTAAACTGGATGTATAAAGGTCGAACCATGTAACACCTGACGTGTGAGGATATTTTGTGTATCGACACTCACAGGTACACTTCAATATATTGAGAAAGGGATGGAGCAGTGGACCCAGAGTGAAGTGATAAGCAGGTGAGAGGACGTACAAAGACAGAGGGGATGAGAGGGAGTGGGACGGAGGGGTGTGAGGTAAATTTGTTCACCGGAAGGGGAAATCGATATTCATGCCATCAGGGTGGGTGGGGGCACCCAGACGGAATACAAGTTGCTGATCCCGCACCCTGAGGGAGGCCTCATCTTGGCAAGGGATGGGATGACACGTCGGAACGGGAATGGGAATCGGAATTGAAATGTTTGGACACCGGGAAGTCCCGCTCGGAGTGGATGGTTCAAAGGTTAATTTATTATCAAAGCAGGTATCCGTAAATAACGATGAGTTTTTTTTTTCTCTAGAGAACCACGACACAAAGAAAGCATGAAGAAAGCACAAAGAAAACTGCGGAGGAGCCGGTATCACCAGTGTGGAGGCGTCCGCATCGGGAGCAGCGGACACAACGGGCGACCCCGGAAGATTCACAGGTGAAGTGTTGCCTCACCTGGAAGGATGTTTGGACAATGGAGAGAGTTCGGCCGTCCGGCCCTTTCACTGTGACACCCCGAACTCCACATGAAATCCGTCCAAACGAATCTGGGTGAACTTTAATGACCAATAAATATAATTCCTCTCAGCGATCAGCTGTCTGAGTGATCCCCTGACTCTGAGAGGAAGGGGTATCTATGGTCCACATTGTCAGGGTGTCGAGTTTACCAGGAGACAAAGACTGCAGGGACGAAAGGTTTTCTGCTGACTAACACACTGTGTGTGGATCCCGCTGGCAATTCTAGTGTTGTGACCCGAATCGAGAGAAACGCCACGCTGCCCACTTCACCAACAACATAGCACAGCCGGACACATAACAGGGGACTTTACATCCCACAACACTGGATTCAGTGATGAAAGCCGTGATTAATGTTGTTGTCTCACCGAAAAGTCCATTAACCCTAACCCTGCAATATGGTGTAAAATCCCGCTCCCCATATTAACACGGGTTATACAGACCAAAGAGCAAACTGCCGGAGGAACTCAGTGGGTCGGGCAGCATCTGTGGAGGGAGATGGACCGTAAACATTTCGGGCCGAGACCCTCCCTCTGGACTGAGAGTGGAGGGGAAATAGTCAGAGAAAAGAGGTGAGGGGTAGGGATGGGGCATGAGCTGGGGAGTGAGAGGTGGATTCAGGTTAGGGGGGAGGTGGAAGGTGAAAATAGTGACAGGGGTGGGAGCTCAGTGGTTGGGGCAACACGGGGCTGCAGAAGATGGAAATTAATTCCATAAACAATGAGGTTAGAGAGTATTTGTTATAGAGAGTGCAATGAAGATTCACTTGACTGATCCCTGGAGAGGTGGGGTCATAACCTGAAGAAAGATCAAATGTGGTAACTCTAAATGTCATTTAGAGAATCGAGGACTGAGAGGTGAACACATTGAAATGCAGAACATCATTACCGGTTGAACCAGTGATCCCAGTCTCTGAAAAAGGGGATGGGAATCGAGCCCGTGACTCTGTGACCTGGGGGTGGAGGGAAAGGGATCGGGGTAGATATGGTGTGGAAAAGTAGACATGTATCTGGTGTAAATATGGAATAATGTGGAGAATGCGGCGGATGGGTCGGGCAGCATGTTAGGGCCGAGGAGCAGAGTCACCAGTTCAGGAGGGAGACCCTCCACCCGTCACCTGATCCCGTTTCCTGTTCACGTTTTTCTGCAGATCTGCAGCATTTGCGGGTCACTGCTCTACGTGTACATGTAGCTTCACCTTTGTCACTTTCAGAGAACGCAGTGAGATCCGGATCAAATAGCTCCACACAATTAAATTAGATTATTACATTTACACAATTAGAATAGCTTATTACATTTTTTTAATATTTTTGTACTATATATATATACTTACTTTAAGTCACAATTGTTAAGATCTTTTGTTAATTAGGTTCTACTGCTACCGCAGAGACAACGAATTTCATGGCATATGCTGGTGCTATTAAACTTGATTCTGATATTGATATGGGAGACCCACCGCCAGTCACCTGATCCCAGTTACCGCAGATCGTAATGTGAGATTGAAGCATTTTCCATATATTTGCTTTCCACAGAAATGACAACTGGTCAGTTTCCTTCTGTGGTTCCGGAGCAGAAGCTCAGTCTGTCTAATATTTCCACACAATTAAAGTGGTGTATTTGTTTATTATCATCACGTACTGAGCTACAGTGAAAATCTTGCCTGATGAACCATCCACACAGATCGATACATTACAACAGTACATTGAGCTCATAGACAACAAAAAAATAACTGTAACAAAGTATTATGGCTGCAGAGAAAGTGCAGTGCAGATAGACATATGGTGCAGGGTCACGTCGAGTTACATTGTGAGGCCGAGTCCATTTTATCATTCATTTGGCTTATAACTGCAGACAGGAAGCCATCCTTCAGCCTGGTGTTACGCACTTTAAGGCTTTTGTATCTCTCCGCCAATGTGGGAGCGGGTTTGCAGCAAGAATGTCCAGGTTATGAGGTTCTTTGTGTACATGGCCTGCTTTTCCGAGGGAGGGGAAGTGTAGGGAGAGTCCATGGAGTGGAGGCTTGTTTCTCTGATGTTCTCTGCTCTCCAAAGTTCTCTGCAGTTCCTTGCAGTCATGGGCAGAGCAGTAGCCATACAAAGGCATTAAGTATCGACAAGGAGCTCAGAGACCTCGGCCTTCACCCTGCCTTGTGTAGCTGGATCCTGGACTTCCTGTCAGATCACCAGCAGGTGGTAAGAGTGGGCTCCATCTCCTCTGTCTCTCTGACCCTCAGCACACATACCCCACAGGGTTGTCACTTTGGCCCTCTCCTTTACTCTCTGTGCACCCATGACTTGTGTTGCCACCCACAGCTCCAATCTGCTAATTAAATTTGCTGAGAATACTACATTGATTGGCCTAATCTCAAATAATATCTTTCAATCGATCAAATGTCTCCTGACAAGGTTCGGTCCAAACATACTTTTCACCCATCTTCAGGAGATTAGTCAGAGGAAGAGCGAGAGCAGGAAAGTTCTTACAGAACTTACGATAATATCCATCCATTCCCAGAAACCTTCTAAGAGCCTTCTTACCAATCAGAGATATGCTCTTCCCAAGTGTCACTCCCTGTGACTAAGTCATCAATATAGGCATCTGTGTGTTCTAACCCTCGAATTTCAAAATCAGTCTTTCTCTGGGATGTTCCTGGAGCATTTTTCTTTCCAAAAGGCAAAACATTGTATTCATACAACCGAGATGGTGTCGCAAAGGCAGAAATTTCTCTATGTCTGTCCGTCAATGGAACACACCAATACCCTGTCAACAGATCAATCTTTGTAAGAAATTAGCTATTCCAACTTTATCGATGCAATCATCTATCCTAGCGATAGGATAGGCATCTGTTTTTGTTACTTCATTTACCTTCCCCTAATCTGTGCCCCTGAGACCTACTGAATCTGTTTCCACGCTTACAACAATTGCTCAGCCAATTTACATTCGCTACGTTCATGCGATATGGGTGTTGTTTAATCGGTTTGGCTTGACCAATATCTGCATCACGTAATGAGACCGTGGTTTGCTTGCGAACATCAGGAAAGAAATCTTTAAACTTCAGAATTAATTCCTTCAGCTGTTGTTGTTGCTTTGGCTGCAGATGAGCCGACTTGTTATCAATGTTTTCTGGACAACGGAGTTCATTAGCCTAACTGGGACCACGTTTGGCTTGTGAAAAGTCTCAGACGAGTCAATTGTTTCAAGCTCAGGGTTGCCAGATTCATATGTTTTGACAACAACACTCACAGATGGTGCCTGATGTCAAAACAAGGCTTTATCATATTTATGTGTGCCAGTTGTGTTAGTTTACGTAGGTTGTGTGTTGTAATAACATAATTCACATCATTAATTTGAGAGACTATTTCATACGGTCTATTGAATTTCACCTGAAGTGGATTCGCCAACATAAGGCAAGCACCTTATCCCCCACCCGGTATTTTCTTTCACAACCCTGCTTATCAAACCAACACTTCATTTTTTTTGAGAAATCTTTAAGTTTTGTCTCGCTAGACCACAGAATTGGTGAAGTTTATTTTTGAAATTTAAAACATAGTCTAACAAGTTAACATGTACATCCCCATCAATCCACCGCTCCTTTTACAAGGTCAAAGGTCACCTCACTCTGCGTCCAAATACGAGTTCAAATGGAGTAAAGCCCAATGATTCCCGAACCGACTCTCTTACTGCGAACAAAAGCAAATGTATTCCTTCATCCTAGTCGTTTCCATTTTCAACACAGTGTGTCTTAATCATTGTTTTGCGGGTAGAGTGAAATCTTTCTAAAGCCCCTTGTGATTCCGGATGGTATGTAGACGATGTAATTTGTTTTGCTCCCAGTTCATAAACTACCTGCTGGAATAACCCAGTTGTAAAATTACTTCCTTGATCAGACTGGATTTCTTGAGGCAAATCAAATAAAGTAAAAAAAAACTCAGTAAGAGCCTTCGACACAGTTTTATCTTTAATATTTCTGAGCGGTATTGTCTCTGGGAATCTGGACGCAGTACACATAATAGTTAGCAGATACTGATGGCCAGCTTTAGTCTTTGGCAATGGGCCAACATAATTCTCTATAACTTTAGAAAAGGGTTCACAGAATGCAGGTATAGACCACAGTGGGGCCACTGGGGTGACCTGATGAGGTTTAGCCAAAACTTGACAAGTGTGACAAATCCCAGCATTAATTTCTGGTTTACCCTGGTCATCCCTGCTACTCTTTTCGAAACTCTTATTCAGGGTAACCATACGCTTATGAGTTGAAGCAAACTGATCTGCTAATCTAGCAGACTCCTGCATAGTGGCAGCATCATTTCCATCTAAATATGTCTTTATGTCATCAGGGACACACTTATTGAATTCTTCAGTTAAAACCAACTCGTTCAAGCTGTTAAAATCATCATTTACATTTTTATATGTGCACCAGCGGGCAATACACTCAAATTACTCATAAGCAAATTTCATATAAGTCTGGTTCACAGGTTTCTTCAAATTTCTAAACTTTTGCCTTTATGCTTCTGGGACCAACTCATAAGCTTTGAGCACAGCCTGTTTCACTATGTCATAATGTGTGGTGCGTGGCCAGCTGGTTAGGGTGTTGAACTAGTGATCTGAAGGTCATGTTTTCGAGCCTCAGCCGAGGCAGTGTGAGTGTTTTTGAGCAAAGCACTGAACCACACACTGCTCCTGCACGTTTATAGCCCAGTGGCGATGATTGGTGCAGTATAAAAAATCAGCTGCTTCATCAACTGGCAAAGCAGTATAGGCATGCTAAGCCTTTCCCTTTATCACACTTTATGAGACAATTTTCTGTCTGTTTTTCTGCCTCTCTAGCCTCAAACTGCCTCTGCCTTTCCGCAGCCTCAATCTTTAATTTTTCTCACTTGTACTGGAGCTCAAGCTCACGAGGTTTACTTTCAGGAAACACCTCCAACTCCTCCACTTTAAACACACCCTCAGATACATAATGTTCAGCTATCACCCTCTGCATCTGTGCCCTCCTCATTGTCAATTTCACCTTAACAAGTTTTAACCTTTCAGCAATACTCAACAACTCAACCCTTCTGGCGTCCTCTAATGCCTCAGAGGTTGGCGCTTCCTGACATCGATCAACATCCATTGCTGCAAATTTCCCAAACAGAAATAAATCAAAAGAGTTTTCCCCAATGAAATTGATAATTAATCAATCCTCAAATTTGATCATATCCCAGATGCAGGCGAACCGTAACGCTTCAGAAACGAACCAGCAGCAACAGACTACTACTGGAATCTGTTTTTGATGTGAAAACCACAATGCTTATTAGTATCCACTTATAATATAGTAACTTAAGCAAGTTAAACGAAAATTAACAGTGTTATGTGTATATATGTGTGTAAATTTAACTCCCAAACTATTGAGCTCAGGGGAAACAAGGCTTGGAGTCTTCAGATGGTAAGGTATGAAAGTTCAGTTTATCCACAAAATAGGTGATGGGAGAGATATTTGTAAATTAGGGTAAATGTCAAGAGAAGGCAGTTATGTCGAACAGCAAGGGAGATGAGGCTGCGTGCAGAGCTATGGTGGAAATCTTTGTCAGATGGTACGAGCAGAATCATCTGCAGCTTAATGTGAAAAAGACTAAGGAGCTGGTGGTGGACCTGAGGAGGGCTAAGGCACCGGTGACCCCTGTTTCCATCCAAGGCATCAGTGTGGACATGGTGGAGGATTAAAAATATCTGCGGATACGAATTGACAATAAACTGGACTGCTCAGAGAACACTCAGGCTGTTAACAAGAAGGGTCAGAGCCGACTCTATTTCCTGAGGAGACTGAGGTCCTTTGACATCTGCCAGACGATGGTGAGGATGTTCTACGAGGCTGTGGTGACCAGTGCTATCATGTTTGCTGTTGTGTGCTGGGAAAGAAGGTTGAGGGTAGCAGACACCAACAGAATCAACAAACTCATTCGTAAGGGCAGTGATGTTGTGGGGGTGGAACTGGACACTCTGACAGTGATGTCAGAAAAGAGAATGCTGTCCAAGTTGCATGCCATCTTAGACAATGACTCCCATCCGCTCCATAAAGTACTGGTTAGGCACAGGAATACATTCAGCCAGAGACTCATTCCACCGAGATGTAACACTGAGCATCGCAGGAAGGCATTCCTGCCTGTGGCCATCAAACTTTTCAAATCTTCCCTCGGAGTGTCAGACACCCTGAGCCAATATGCTGGTCCTGGACTTATTTCCACTTGCAAAGATTAACTTATTATTATTTAATTATTGATGGTTTCATATTGCTATATTTCTACACTATCTTGGATGGTGCGGCTGTAACGAAACTCAATTTTCCTCAGGATCAATAAAGTACGTCAGTCTGTCTGTCTGTTCTGCAGGTTCCACAGTGTTAAAATGAGAGAACAGTTGCTGTAGATTTTATCCATCATCTTTACAAATCTACATACGAATTATCAGTGAATGTGACTTGTCATGAGGGGTATCATCTTCAAATGAATGACCACATCACACACAGGCAAGGGTTAACACTAAGTGGTCTAAACAGGATATCCCAAATCAGATCCACTCCTATGGGTTAAATGAGGTGACAACCACACATTCGATGTATGGCGAATGGATAATTAACCCACCCTTGTGGGCATAGGAATGTTCTAAACAGTGACCTTTGGCCACTATTTCCCTGGTTTCAATCCTTTCATTTTTCATCCGTCTCCGTCTGACTCTGAGTGTCTGTGTCCTCGGTTAAAACGAAACAAGCTGCGAGCAATGTAAACAAGCTGCAAGTCAGACTTTTTATTTCTCTCTCTTAAAATGACAGTCCACAGCAAACGAAACCTAGGGATTCATAACAACGGCCACTCCCCACTATGAATTGACGTGTTCCAGTAGTTGGGATGACTGAGTGAATCCCTTCCCACACTCTGAGCAGGTGAACGGCCTCTCTCCAGTGTGAACTCGCTGATAACTCAGTAGGGTGGATAGATCAGTGAATCTCTTCCCACAGACTGAGCACGTGAACGGCTTCTCCCCAGTGTGAACTCGATGATGTCTCTGTAGATTGGATAACTGAGTGAATCTCTTCCCACATTCTGAACAGTTAAACGGCTTCTCCCCAGTGTGAATTCGCTGATGCTTCCGTAGGGTGGATGTATCAGTGAATCTCTTCCCACATTCTGAGCAGGTGAACGGCTTCTCCCCAGTGTGAACTCGCTGATGACAAAGTAGGGCGGATGAATCAGTGAATCTCTTCCCACATTCTGAGCAGGTGAACGGCTTCTCCCCAGTGTGAACTCGCTGGTGTCTCTGTAGGTGGGATGACTGAGTGAATCCCTTCCCACAGACTGAGCAGGTGAATGGCTTCTCCCCAGTGTGAACTCGCTGATGATTCCGTAGGGTGGATGAATCAGTGAATCTCTTCCCACATTCTGAGCAGATGAACGGCTTCTCCCCAGTGTGAACTCGCTGATGACTCAGTAGGGTGGATGGATCAGTGAATCGCTTCCCACAGACTGTGCAGATGAATGGCTTCTCCCCAGTATGAACTCGATGATGTCTCTGTAGATTGGATGACTGAGTGAATCCCTTCCCACAGACTGAGCAGGTGAATGGCTTCTTCCCAATGTGAACTTGCTGGTGTGCCAGTAGGTGGGATGACCGAGTGAATCCCTTCCCACACTCTGAGCAGGTGAACGGCCTCTCTCCAGTGTGAACTCGCTGATGCCTCAGTAGGGTGGATAGATCAGTGAATCTCTTCCCACAGACTGAGCATGTGAAAGGCTTCTCCCCAGTGTGAACTCGATGATGTCTCTGTAGATTGAATAACTGAGTGAATCTCTTCCCACATTCTAAGCAGGTAAACGGCTTCTCCCCAGTGTGAACTCGCTGATGCTTCCGTAGGGTGGATGAATCAGTGAATCTCTTCCCACATTCTGAGCAGGTGAACGGTTTCTCCCCAGTGTGAAATCGCTGATGCTTCTGTAGTGCGGATGAATCAGTGAATCTTTTCCCACATTCTGAGCAGGTAAACGGCTTCTCCCCAGTGTGAACTCGCTGGTGTCTCTGTAAGTGGGTTGACTGAGTGAATCCCTTCCCACAGACTGAGCAGGTGAACGGCTTTTCCCCAGTGTGAACTCGCTGATGACTCTGTAGGGTGGATGAATAAGTGAATCTCTTCCCACATTCTGAGCAGGTGAACAGCTTCTCCCCAGTGTGAACTCGCTGATGACTCTGTAGGGTGGATGAATAAGTGAATCTCTTCCCACATTCTGAGCAGGTGAACGGCCCCTCCCCGGTGTAAACTCGCTGATGACTCTGTAGGTGGGATGACTGAGTGAATCTCTTCCCACAGACTGAGCAGCTGAATGGCTTCTCCCCAGTGTGAACTCGCTGATGTACCAGTAAGGTGGATGACTTAGTGAATCCCTTCCCACATTCTGCGCAGGTGAAAGGCCTCTCTCCAGTGTGAACTCGCTGGTGACTCTGTAGGGTGGATGGCTGAGTGAATCCCTTCCCACAGACTGAGCAGGTGAATGGCTTCTCCCCAATGTGAACACGCTGGTGTGCCATTAGATCAGATGAGTGAATCCTTTCCCAGATGTTCAGCAGATGACCAGCCTCTGCCCAGTGTGAACTGACTGGTGTGTCCACAGGTGGGATGACCGACTGAAAGCCTTCTCACACACAGAACAGGTGAATGGCCTTGCCCAGTGTGAAATTACTGATGTACCTTCAATTGTGATAACCGACTGAATCCATTCCCACTGTCTGAACGGGTGAACAGCCTTTCTCCTGTGTAAAATGACGGGTTGCCAGTTGGTCAAATGACCGAATAAATCCCTCCCCACAGTTGAGCAGGAAGGATGGTCGATTGAATCCCTTGCTCCTTAAATATCTAGACAGAGACAACAAAACTGGTGTGCCGTGTTTGAACTTCCTGGAGACAAATTCCTTCTTGATTTTAACCTGTAAAAAGATTTACAAAATCCATCAATGGGTGTAGGACAACATTTCAGATGAGATTACTTGAGTTACCAAGGTTTGACCTGGTATCACACTGTTTCAGTGAGGTTCTACCCAAGTTGGACAGAGAAATCATCTCCTGACTGGGCAGAGTGCTGGTATCTGGAATGACCATCAATTCTTTGATG
Organism: Hypanus sabinus; assembly: GCF_030144855.1. Lineage (NCBI taxonomy): Eukaryota > Metazoa > Chordata > Chondrichthyes > Myliobatiformes > Dasyatidae > Hypanus > Hypanus sabinus. The sequence continues at coordinate 21,194 of NW_026779323.1, read as the reverse complement.
CACTTCCTGTTTCTATAAGAATGGGGCATTTCTGTCATCTCCAATTTGTACCTTGGTGGAGTTAGACTCTCTCCATTGGTATTATTCCCTGTTCCTGCTGAGCTGCATGGGTGCCTGGCCCCACAGTAACAAAACCAGTCTCATGCAATTAGTCTTTCTTGATGTGCATCTAGGATTTTCTTTTATGTATTATTAACGTAAAGTGCCACAGTTTTAATGCCATATTAAAAATTCCTGTTGAGGTGAGTGGTTGGTCCGCACAACTGTTAAAAAGACAGAGTGAATTTTTGTAATATTTCACATTCTTGTAGAAAATTACAACACAGAAACAGGCCCTTTGGGCCATCTAGTCTGTGCTAAACTATTTAATCTGCCCACTCCCATACCCCTATGATACAGGTACCTACATGAACCTCTGAAATGTTGAAATCGAGCTCGCATGCACCACTTGAGCTGGCTGCTCATTCCACACCCGTATGACTGTCTGTGTGAAGAAGTTTCCCCTCATATTCCCCTTAACATTTCACCTTTCACCCTTAACCCATGGCCTCTGGTTGTACTCCCACCCCATCTCAGTGGTAAAAGCCAGCTTGCATTTACACTATCTATGCCCCTCTATCACAATCAAATCTCCCCTCAATCTCCTACAGTCCAAGGAATAAAGTCCTGACCTGTTCAATCTTTCCTTATAACCCAAGTACTCCAGACCTGGCAACATCCTTGTGAATTTTCTCTGAACTCTTTCAAAGTCCTTACATCTTTCCTGTAGGTTGGTGACCAAAACTGTACTCAGTACTCCAAATTAGGCCTCACCAATGTTTTCTACAAGTCAACATAACATTCATCTATTGTTGTCAGTACTTTTGTTCATGAAGGCCATTGGGCTAAAATCTTCCCTTCCATCTCTATCTAACTGTGATACCACTTTCAGTGAATTAAGGACTTTCTTCTACAACAGGTCCCTTTCTTCTACAACACTCCTCCGTGCCCGACCAGTCACTGTGAAAGACCTCCCTCGGTAGGTCAGACCAAAGTGCAACAACTCACACTTGTCTGCATTAAATTCCTTTTTCCATTTCTCAAACCATTTTGCCAGCTGGTCCAGATCGCACTGCAAGTTTAAATGCTTTTTTGGCATTGACTAGATGGGACAAACAGCCTGTTTCTTCACTGAACTTCTCCATGTTTATATGGCAGAGAAGCTGGCCAGACTTGTTTGGAAGGGAAAGGGTAGGAGTGACAATTGAGCAGCAGTGGCTGGAGTTTCTGGAGCAATTTGGGACCTGAGTGATTCCACAGAAGTGGAAGCATCAGAAAGACAGGAGGACAGAACTGTGGCTAAAATGAGAAGCCAAAGCAACATAAATGTCAAAGAGAGGGCAAACAAAAGAACAAATATTCAGAAGCTTTGAGAAACCAAAAGACAACAAAAAAATTCAGATGAGCTCAGTGCGTGGAATCATGACTTGTAGTCATTAATGGGTCTCGGTAGCACCCAACAGTCTGAGGCATTTAGTGGAATAATATATACGAGGCTTCAATTTCTCTTCAAAACCAAGGTTCCCTGGACCAGTTACCTTTCAACTTTCATTTTGGCAGGCACATACAAACTCTGCATCCTCAAAAATTCACATCTGAAGACCTCCCACTTACAGGTACTCCTTTGCCGGGAGACAACCTGTCCCAAACCACACTTGTCTGATCCTTTCTGATACCATCAAAATTGACCTTTCTCCATTTTAGAATCTCATCCCGTGGTCCAGACCTCTCTTTTTCCATATTTACTTTGAATCTCATGGCATTATGATCACTAATTTCTGTCACCAGCCCTGATCATTTCCTAACAGCTTATTGCACACTTCTACATCAGGAATTCTACGTATTGATTAAGGGCACATATGACAAACTCTACCTCATCTAGTCCTTTACAGTTTAGGAGTCCCAGTCAATATGTGGAAAGTTAAAATCACTTACTGAATCAACCTTTTTGTTTATTGGCATGGTCTGCAATCTCTCTACAAATTTGTTCCTCTAAATCCCTGAGACTGTTGGCTGCAACCAAGTCCCAATATTGGTTACAATATCATAATTCCCTACCTGAGCTCATCTGGCTTTCCTACGATGCTTCTTGCATTGTGATATACACAGCTCAGCACATTTATTGCACCAGGCTCAACCATCTAACTGCTGAATCTATCTATGATCTGAACATCTGACTGGTGTCAAGGAAACAAACCCTCCATCATTGTCACAAAAACAAAGGAGCTGATTGTGGACGACAGGAAGAATGGAGACAGGATAACCCCTGTTGACATCAATGGATCTGGGGTTAAGAAGGTGAACAGCTTTAGGTTCCTCGGTATAAACATCACAAAGCACCTTACATTGTCTGTGCATACCGGCTGTGTTGTGAAAAGAGCACAGCGGTACCTCTGTCACCACAGATAGATGAAAAAGTTGGAGATGGGGACCAAGATGGGGACTTTCTACAGGGAAACAATTGAGAGCACCCTGACTGGCTGCATCTCTGCCTGGTATGGGAACTGTACTTCCCTTAATTGCAGGAAACCTCAGAGAGTGTTGCGGACAGCCCAGCACATCCGTAGTGGTGAACTTTCCACTTTTCAGTACATTTACACAGACAGGTGTATAAAAAGGGCCCAAAGGAAATCAGGGACCAAATTCACCAAAACCACAATCTGTTCCTGCTGCCACCATCCAGGAAATGGTACCACAGCAAAAGGAGCAACAGGCTCCACCAGGTCATCAGACTGATTAATTCATGCTGATACAATTGCATTTCGATGTTATATTGACTGTCCTGTGTACAAACGATCTATCATAAATTACCATAAATTGCACATTGCACATTTAGATGGAGACATAACATAAAGATTTCTACTCCTCATGTTTATGAAGTATGTATCTAATAAAGTCAATTCAATTCAATTCACCCTCTCCATTATCTGTTTGGTCATTCTGGCTCCCATTCCCCTTACAGCTTATTTTAACCACATCACCCGCTTCACCCTCACTAGCACTAGCATGCCTTACCACTTGGATATCAGTCCCCTCTTGTTCTGTTCCCCTAACTAATGAATCCCCTATCACCCCTTTGACTGTCAGGTAATCCCCTTCACCACCAGTTTCTAAAGTGGTCTACCTTTTGTTGTGTTTGATGGGCACAAGAGTTCTCCGCAATGGCTATTTAACCTCATTCCCCTTCCTGACTCTCTCCCAGTTTCCTGTGTCCTGCTCCTTGGGTGTAACTCACCTCTCTTCATGTCATATCTATCACCCTCTCCAACTCCCAGATGATCCGGAATTTATCCATTTCAGGTTCCATCTCCTTAACGTACAGGGTGCACATCTTGTAGGTGAGGACATCAGGGACACTGGAGGTCTCACCACCTTCCCACCAATGTCCCCTCTAATTTGTAATGACCACTGTGCACTCAAATCCTGTACTGTGCACTATTTTTAACTCGGTGACATGTGCACAGTAAATTTTATACAGAGAGGTAATTGTTTTCACAGCTAGCAAATCACTGTTGATAAGTACTTTGATCTCCCCTGGGTTTGATCGAGTTCATCTGCACTCTCACACAACCTATGTAGTAGGCCTGTAACGGGTAATGAAGGATTTTCTCACCAAAGCTTTTGTATATTGCCCATATGTGGTTTGCTTGCTAAATTATGCTTTAAAAAGTCAGATTTGCAAATATTACTCCACTTCTTCCCACTTACAAATTCTCCAGCACCTCTTGCATTGCCACAATACACACAGGTAACACCAGTTTCTATATTGGGCATAAAGATTTCCCCTGAACCCTCCTGACGAATTAAGGGTATATAAAAAATTCATTTTGAACCTGTGTAACCTCTGGCTAAAAGAATAATTGGGAGTGAATAGGAATTTTGAACTGGTGAACTCTGTCTTCAGCGTTTAGCTAAGACAGACTCATTACCCGTTCTCTGTGGCTTGCAGAGAAACACATTGAGAGCTGATAAGATTATACATTGTATTCTTGTTGTGAGTATCCTTGGAGGAGGACTCACTGATAGGGACAGGAATGAACATCTGTTTGTAATTAAGTCAGGGCCTTGCAAAGGGAATAACTGATAAGGACTGGACAGTCCACCCATCTATAATTAAAACCAAACTCTGTTATCTAAGTAATTAAGTTTTGCATCAACACACTTAGTGTGTGTGCCAGTTCAAATAACATCTTGCAATATTAATGTATGGGATGTACTATTTATAAATATATGGCTGTAACCCAAGTCATTCGACTTGTCAGAAGGTGGCAGTGCTCCCCTTTGACAACTGGGTCTCAAAACTCCTGCAGGCATCTGAATGCACAATAAACCATAGTGTCGATAAGAAGCTGGTCTCCTGAGTTTTATTCAGATTCAACTTTAACATTTGGCATCATGAACAGCATCCCAATATAGGTAGTGCCAAGCAGACGGGCTGAGTAAGCAGCTGGACCACTCTGGGGACTGCGGAGACCGAAAGGGAGCCCAATGGGTATTTGTCACTCACCGTTAGTTCCTTTGGACGTACGGTGCCTCACTCAAGGCTGATCACATACCTTGACAGGATCAGGAAAGAATTTGTTGGGAGATTTGTATAAGGTAGGCAAAATTTTACTAAGTGGCCAGGAGGCAGACATGCCAGGTAAATTCATCCATTAAGCAGGAGGTGCCAGCCGGGTACATTTATCTCATTGTTTATTGAGCAGGAGGCTTTGTGCCCAATAAATTACTTGGAGACCACTGGTCAATTGCAGTCGATTGATACAAGTGGGCCAGCAGCAGCCCGACACAATTTGTGTGAGAGTTCTTCAGACAAGGAAAAAAATTTGTGAATGTTGAGTGCAGTGCTGAATAAGAAATTGGGGAACAAAATGTGGCCACGGATGGGGGAGGGTGCAGGAGCCTGGGTTATTACCTCATGAGAACAAGCAGTAAATTTGATTTGGATAAAGAACTGAGGAAAGAAGTGGAAATTGTTGAAAAGGGAATGGAAGGAAAAGGCAGTTGTAAAGCAGAACTTTGCTGGCTATGCCACTGGTGGCATAGTGGCTTCAGCGTTGGACTTAGAGGCAAGAGGTCCCGAGATTGAATCCAGCCGACTCCCTTACACTGTTTCATCTGTGCTGGGTTAGAGCTGGTGAACAAAACAACTCACCCAGCAGAAGGCAATGGCAAACTACTGCTGTAACTTGCCTTGTACATGATTTCCTAACACCACACAGTGGCGTAGAAGGAAATCCTTGGCTAACTGGAATAAATTCCATATGTGACATACCTTTAAAGTGGAACAGTATATTATCAGCAAGTTGGAGGAATAATGCATGTGATAAAGGGACAGAGTAGTGGTCACCAACCATTTTAAGCCCAAGATCCCCTACCTTGGCCTTACTAAAATGCAAGATCGACCCAGATCAATTAGTTACACGCATGCGTAGGAGGGCAGAAAAGACCAAAAGTAAAACCCCACAACCTGGAAGTAGAAATAATGTATAAACACTGGGGCACCCACCTTTTTTTGCACTGCAGACCAGTTTAATATTGACAATATTCTTGCGGACCGGCTGACGGGGGATGGGGTGGGTGGGGGTGTGAACCACGATAGGAATACAGCGATACTCGAAGCAGGTTCCTTATGTCCGGTCTATTCTGTAATTTAGTTTTCGCAGCTCTCGGCACTTAGCTTCTGTCCCGCGCTGCTCACGTTTTCTCCGCTGAAAAAACTCAACGCGTTTGCATTTAAGTGCAGGGTGCTTGGACTCGGGGTACCGAAGCAGATTTGAGGGCTTCATTGCCTCATTGGACAGCCTCCTGCCCGCCCTCCGCCAGATGCCTTGGCTTGGTTTGGTTGGTCGTGGGTCGGGTGAGAGGACAATGTCAGGGCCGGAGGTCCCTGTGCTGGGGCCGTGGTAGACACAGTCTGGAGAGAGTGACCGACCGAGCAAGGAGTGTGACAGGGCACGGGCCCGCCCCCCCTTGTAGGACCTATCAGCCGACAAAAGTTTGTTTCAGTAGATCACAGCACGGTAGCTGCTCTGATACCTATGAAACGCTGAGCCCAAATTAGATCGACGGCGAATATTTTAGCACCAGATTCCCCACGAACATTCAGTGTGCTAAACAGGTTTAGAGGCAGCACTCCAGGCCAGTAGTGACGGCACTTCCCACCGGCCGCCCGAGGCCAACTGGTGATCTCTGGCATGAGGGTGTCACTGCGGTTAGGCGACTGATGACCTCGCGTGCACTCAAGTTCAACAGTGGGCTGACAGGGAATGAGGAAAGGTGCAGCTGACTCATGTTGTTTCCTCACGGCCCAGTGGTTGGGGACCACTGAAGTACACTGTGTAGTGCGGGGCAGTTACACGCATGTAGAAAAAATGGAACTAAAACCCCACAACCTGGGAACAATCTCTCAACAGTTTCTTTCTTTCTTCCTTTTTCCCAGGATCTACTGGGAAAGTCTCAAAAGTAGACTAGTCGATCACAATCAACAGGTTGGCGACCACTAGGATAGAGGTAAGTACTGCAGAAGGAACACCAAAGTTTGGGAGACGTTACAAACAGAGCATGGATGGATGGATGGGCGCCGAAAACGACAGCAGGAAAAACAACGTAAGCAAACCAAGGCCGGTCTACATAGGAGAGAAGGGCAGGAATGTCAGTCTAAAGTTACAACTGATAGGGAAACATGGAATCCCGAACCCATGTCTGGCATATCGACACTGTATGAGTTTTGTGGCCTGCTAAAGCACTTTCTTAGGAGAGCAAGCCTTTAATGATGGGAATCTGTCCCCCCAATTTAATGCCTTACTGCTCCAATGCTTACCAACTAAGTTAGCCAACATCATTAACAAATAATATGGATTGGCCTGACAATGACCAAAATCGAATACAACGAGCTTTAACATATCATTGGACAGGCCTTTCGAATGCCAATCAACCCCAAAGGGAACTAATATTACAGGTGAATGGAGATTGCCTCTGTCTGTCGATGGAGTAGCACTAATTCTGTGCTGCTCTTAGTTTTCTCTCCCGCCCACAGCTTAAATTTTGAATTACAAATTTTTAATTGCTGATTCTTGACGGGGAGTGATATGCATATGCCTATGAGAAGTGGGAAGAATCTGTATAAACCTAACTGACAAAGGTAATGAAAAAGGAAAGACACCGAAGGAAAGATCTGTTGAAATGCCATCATGGGCTGAAGATATTGTTCGGACACTGAAATCAATTCAAGATCAGAATAAGGCAATTAAAGATCAACTGGAAAAGAATATAATGAAATGAACTTATTTCTGGGAAAACTTAAAGATATGGAAACTCAAGTTACTAATCATGAAGAGGAATTGAAGTTAACTCAGCAAAAACTGTCTGAAACTACAACCTGTTTGGAAAAATATCGTTAATAAGATTATTGATTTGCAAACTAAGACTCGCAGAAACAACATACGAATCATTGGATTGCAGTAAGGAGCTGAAAATGGAGACGTAATGGTTTACTTTGGTAAGCTCCTTCATGATCTATTTCTGACTATTTCATCACAGCTACTTGCTATTGAAAGAGCACACAGGCTGTCCACTTCGAAATTTAAAGACTCAACCAGATCAAGATCTGTTTTGGCTTGTTTTCATCACTTTAAAATAAAAGGTCAAATAATGCGACAGGCAAGAAAACAGAGTTTTCAGATTCAATGAGTCTGAGCTCTGTTGTTACGAAGATTATCCAAAAGAAGTAATGGAACAAAGAGCAAGATTTGCTTTGGTAATGAAACAAGCATATGATAAGAAACGATTCCCCTCTTTGAGTTACCCAACAAGAATGAAAGTTTTTCCTCCTAATTCTTCCCCATGTACTTTCTTTGACCCAAAAGTCGAGCTGGATTTTGTCCAGGCTATACCTGTCACCACCACTGACGTTACTACTGAATGAACTATCTGAAAAGCTGTTTGATTATCTGTATATTACTCACACTACGAAAAGAAGATATATGAAGGCTATTTGGATATTTCATTGACAGATTAATAAAAGAAGAAAAGAAAACCTGCTCATCATTACATCCTATTGGATTTTTGTTTGGAAAGAACATTTACGGATCAAGTATGACTGTTTAAATGGTTAATTACATATTTGACTGAGAAAAGAGGATAATAGGATTTGTTCCTTTTATCTAATATTTGGTTTGATTTTTTTTGTTATTTCTTAAATTACTAACTGGTAGTTTTTTTTCTACCAACAGGGTTTCTTTTTATATATTTATCTGGGAGGGTTAAGTTACTATGATTTTACTAATTAATATTTCCATCAATTTAGATCAGTTAAGTATACTATTAACTTTTTTTAATCTGTTTTATTATAGCGCCCTATAACTGAATTTAAAGTTTTCTTAGGGATTTAAAGCTAAACTTAAGATGGGGCTGGCTTTTCTCTATAAGAGATTATATTATTTTGGTTCTTTTTCTGTTTAACACATGATAGAATGTAAACACTCTCCTTTGTTGAGACTTTACTGTCTTTCTTGCAAGGTCATTTTATTTATTTTATGTACTGGCTGGGGGGAGGCAGAGATGAGAACAACAGAGTGGCCCATGTCTTTGCATCTATCTTAGTTCACTTGCCTTTTTTTCAGGCTTTTGGGAGGGTGGGTGGGTTTAAAGATAGGAGTTTTTTTTTCCCCATTGGGTGGTTCCAGAGCATGCGTGTTTTCTATCTGGCTTTATTCTTCATCACTGCCATCTTTGATAATCCCGTATTGGTATGTGTTCTGCGCATGTATAAAGTAAATTAGAATAAAATTATAGTATGGCAGTTAAATGGATTCATGTAATCATTTGGAATATACGTGGTTGGAATTATCCTATTAAACAAAAAAGACTTAAAATTATTAATCGGTTCCAAACTGATATAAATTTTGCTCAGGAGACGCATAACAAAGCAGGAGATCAAAATAGATTTTTTCGCTGGTGGAATGGAAAACAACTCCATGCAACTTCTCAGAGCAAAAGTAAGGGTGCGTCTATCTTTATTAAATCTAATATATTTACTCAAGAGGATAATGGTCCTCATTAGGTCAGATTCTAATGGTAGATTTTTAATTGTTAAAGGAGTGATTTGTAATAGAAAGGTTGTTTTGGTTAATTTGTATGGTCCTAATTTAGATGATCCTGCTTTTTAAAAAAAATATCTGCTTTACTGCCAGATTTAAATGAGTATATGTTGTTAGTGGGTGGGGATTTTAACTGTTGCTTAAATCCTATGACTGATAAGAGCTCAACTAATCAATGACTTCCAAATCATTTTGCGTCAGTTATTAACTCTTTTTTGACCAATTTTGTGTTGATCGAATTATGGAGGCATTTACACCCTGATAACAGAGAATATTGTTTTTCTTTCCATGTTTATAAAATATATTAAAGGATTCATTATATTATAGTTGATCCCTGTCTTTTGCCTAATGGTAAAAACTGTGAATATGACACTATTGCTATACCTGATCATGCGCCTTTGAGTTTGTCCTTTGAATTTGATGATGACATTTTTGGCCGTCCACCATGGCACATGTGTCAGACTTTATTGCAAAGCTCTGACATTATCAGTTTTATCAAAAGCCAGATTAAAGAATGTTTTACTTTTTAATGATATAAGTGGTATGTCTAAATTAATTATATTGGATACATTCAAAGCATTTTTATGTGGTCAGATTATTTCTTATTCAACTAAACTTAAAAAAACAGACTAAAGCAAAATTAGATAAAATTTCAAAACAAATTAAAGATTTAGATAATATCTATGTGACACCCTAATATTGACATTTAAAAAAAGGGTGGAACTTCAATCATAATATAACCTATTATTAACGCATTCAATTGAAGTTGATCTACTTAAGATAAAGACCCAATTTTATATGTTTGGAGATAAAAATAATAAACTACTTGCATCTCAATTAAAATCAGCTGGAGCCAAGAGGCAAATTTTGAAAATTCGTAGAAAAGATGGTACCCTGGCTCGGGATTATGAAGAAATTAATAAGATTTTTCAAGACTTTTATACTGAACTTTATAAATCTCAATGTCCAGTGGACTCTTCTGAAATGAATGTTGTGTTTTTTTTACAAATGATTGCTTTCCCTAAAATTTCTATTGAGGATCAAAAAACTCTGGATGCCTAAATTACTGAATCCAGAATTCATAAAGCTATTTTCTCAAGGCAATTTGGTAAGGCCCCGGGACTTGCCGGTTATCCTGTAGAATTTTATAAAAAATTTGGAAAATTGCTTTCTCCGTATATGTTGGAGATGTTTAAAGAATCTTTTGTGAAAAGTGATTTACCCTCTACTTTTTATGAAGCTTCTATTTCTTTAATTCTCAAAAAGAATAAAGATCCTTCTGATTGTGCCTCATACAGACCTATTTCATTATTGAATGTTGATACTAATATTCACTTAAAGATAATGGCCAATCTGTTGGAGAGTATTTTGGGTAAAATCATTTTTAAAGATCAAACAGGCTTTATAAAGGGTCATTATTCTTTCTCAAATATTCGGAGATTATTTAACATTATACATTCACCTTCTTCTAAAACTCCACAATGCCTTATATCTTTGGATGCTGAAAAAGTATTTGATTGAATCGAATGGAAATATTTATTTAATACTTTAGAAAAAATTGATTTTGGTATTAATTTTAATAATTGGATAAAAATGATATATAAAGCTCCTATTGCTGTTGTTATCACTAATAACTGTAGGTCTCATTTTTTCAGCTATCACAGGGGACAAGCCAAGCTTGTCCATTAAGTCCTTTGTTATGTAAATTAAGAATCAAGCCCCTTGCTATTGCTCTTTGTGAAGCTGAAAATATTCATGGGATTTTTGTGAATGAGACCATGCACAAGATCTCTCTTTACACTGATGATTTATTGGTATATATATCCAAGCCTGAATAATCTATTCCTGCTTTGCTAAAATTATATGACTAAATCGGAGACCTTTCAGGATACAAAATAAATTTTAGTAGAAGTGAATTACTTCCTATAAATGAATCTGTCTCTATATATGATAATATTCCTTTTAAAGTTATGGATTCTTTTAGATATTTAGGGGTTATAATTACTAAAAAATATCAGGATCTTTATAAAGCCAATTTTCCTCCTTTAGTGGACTTTTTTAGATTTGTTTTTACAAGACTGTTTAATGTCTTTTTCACAGTTAATGGACAAATATGATATCTCTAATACACATTTTTCAGATATTTACAGGTTGGGAATTTTTACGTGATTTTTTAACCAATTTACCCCTTGGCCTGCTCTTTAAATTTGGCTTATGCTATTTTTCAGTTTAAACCTTGTCAAAAACAATTAATAGTAATCCTTTATAAACAGTTAATGAATGCTCGCATGTCGCCTAATGATAGGGTTCAACGCACCTGGGAAGTACAACTTCAACATTCACTTTCAGATAATCAGTGGAGTAAAATTTATTATTTAGTCAATAATTCACCTATCTCCACATGCCATATCTAAATTCAGTTTAAGATAGTACACAGGGCCCATATGTCCAAAGATAAATTGGTGCATATTTTTTCTAATATAAGCCCTATTTGTGACAGATGTACTGAAGAAGTAGCTACTCTAACTCATATGTTTTGGTCAGGTGCAAGGTTAAACAATTTTTGGAGGGATGTGTTTGGAATATTATCTAAAGTTATAGATGTGGATGTTCAACCTAATCCACTTACAGCAATTTTTGGGATTATTCCAGAAGAAGCAAGCAAAATGTCTGCTTCCGCCCAACAAAATTTTTATATTTATTTCAGAATATTCCTGTTTTTGTTTACTAAGAAGTTTTTTTGATCGGATTTGTTCTATTATTCTATCTTTTATTTGGGATAATAAAAGACCAAGAATTGGTAAATGTCATTTGCAAAAGTTGAAAAAGAATGGTGGTCTCACTTTGCCTAATCTATGAATGTATTATTGGGCTGTTAACGCGGTGTATGTCCTTCTGATTACATTGGGTTGATAGGAATGAACAGACAATCTGGGTAGACCAGGAACTGAGAGCTGTGAAACAGTTTTATTTAACTTCGTGATTCGGAGTTACCTATACAATTAGCTAACGTTGCTAACGCTGTGAAACAGTTTTATTTAACTTCGTTATTAGGAGTTACCTATACAATTAGCTAACGTTGCTAATTTAAACCTATATCCTGTGGTTAAGCACTCTTTACAAATTTGGATCCAGTTCCGCAATTTTTTTAATCTTAAAAAGGTTAAACTTTGTAGTATAATTTATCATAATTACTTTTTTAAACCTTCTTGGAGTGTTGCAATTTTTTTTTTACTTTGGAAAAATAAAGGTATTAATTCGTTTTTGGATTTATTTAAAGAAGGCAGATTGATGTCTTTTGAACAATTTGTCGGTAAGTATTCTCTCTTATATTCACATTTTTTACAATATTTTCAAGTTCGACATTTTTTACAAAAATATTTAAATAATTTTCCTTACATATTGGAGGCCGATTTGTTAGATACTATTATGAATATGAACCCCTCGTTGAACGGTTCTGTTGGAAGAATTTATAATTTATTATTACAAAGGGATAAGCGTCGTTTACTTCAGATTAAACTGGACTGGGAGAAGGAACTCAATTTCTCTTTTATATGGCAGAATTGGACATGGATTCTGAAGCTGGTTAACTCTTCTTCGATCTGTGCTAGTCATTCACTGATTCAATTTAAAATTGTACATTATTACCATTTGACGAAGGAGAGACTTCCGAAAATATTTCCCAATGTTGACGAGTATTGGGATAGATGTAAAAATGAGATAGCCACACTGACACATGTGTTCTGGTGAAGTTCTATATTAAAACAGTTTTGGAAGTCAGTCTTTTCGACAATTTCTAAAGCACTCAGAATCAACTTACAACCTAATAAATTGACTATGCTTTTTGGAATAATTCCTCAAAATATCCATGGTGTTTCTTACATTGACAGCTAGGAGGGCCACCTTGTTGAAATGGAAGGATATATCAGCTCCTACTTTGTCACAATGGCTCTCTCAGGTGATGCTGTGTCTTGGAGAAAATTAGAAGTCGAACCTTTGTACTTTTATTTGATTTTGAGAACAGATGGGGCTCACCTGTTCATTATTATCATTTCAGTTAACTGATAGATTTCCTCCACGATCTAAATGTAAATTTTTTTGATATATCTTTTCTTTCTTTTTGGCGGTTTGATGTTTATTTTTAGAAGCTTTTTGTATGACGCACGGCTCCGGGGTTGTACCTCCAATGGGTTTCTTTTTTTTCCCCTCACTTTTCATTCTTTTAATTTACAAAATTTTCAATCCTTAAGATAATTTTCTCTTTTATGAGGCATTGTAAGTGTTGTTACTTCAATGCTCTTGTGCTATTTTTGAATAATAATAATAATAATAATAATAATAATAATAATAATAATAATAATAATAATAAAAAGATATGAAAAGAATATTAAAGGTGAATATGTTCAGTGGGAAGAAGGATGTGAGCAGGCTATATCTGCGGAACAGAAATGGGAACAACCACCTACCACGGGACAGGTGGGGACAACAAACCATTTAGAAATTGACAAGCAAGGATGCTTCCTACCGTGAGTACCACCCCTCAGGAAGAGCCCAATGTAATATTGACATTTGCTGCTATTCCAGTTCCGTTTATGATCGATATGGGGGCAGCTACAACCACTCTCAATCGGGAAATAGTATTGGAAAAGGGATTGCAGTTCTCAGATGCAACATTCACTCTGTCTGGGTTTGAAGGCAGGGAATGTATGTATTCACATAACCAGCCACTGGAGGTGGAATTCCACGGGAACCATTGTGAGGTTTCATTTACAGTCAGCACCCCGCAGTCGGGGGTGTAATCCAGCAGGGTGAGACTTGCTCTGTCTGTTGGAAGCTGAGATTCTCTGCACAGGCAATGGTGTCACCCTGTGACAGGTGAACAACTGACAGCTTCCCCAATTTCCGACCCCCCTTGTTGTGGGCACCTAATCTGGACTCCACTGCATTTGAACCCCTTCTGCCAGAGGCCGACCCCTACGTGACTCTGTGCTTTGACCCTACGGGGTGCTCAGCTGAGGAAAGCCAATGTTATGCACCCCTCGAGGGACAGAAGTTCCCGGTCATGGTGATTGGAGAGGTTAAAGGAAAAGTGGGCAGTGCATTACTGGCCGAATTTCCAGATTTCCTTTGGCGACAGACAGAACTGGTGGTTCCCCATAGCACTGTTAATGTTTGCCCTGGATTCAAGCCAAAGAGCCCAGAGTTCATTGCCTACACCTTGCTGAAACAAGCCTCCAGCACCGAGGGAGACTGGCAAGACTTGGCTGTGGTCCAACTCCGATACTGGAAGGAGTCTGAGGTGAAGGCGGGACATCTGGTAAGACACAATTTTAATATTGACCGATCCCAAGATGCTGTACCCCATCTCTGAGCAAATTCAGGCCATGAAGTCGGTCGCACCAACTGTCCCCCTGTCCAGATCACTGTGAAAGAAGGACAGACTCTCCCATCCATTCCATAATACCCCCTCTAGCCCGAAGCAATTTTATGAGGATGGAAACTCTTTTGTAGATCCAGCAGGGAAACGATATTCTGGCTATGCAATAGTGACAGGCAGTGAAATTGTTCAGCAAGCTTCTTTTGAAGCATCTGACTCCGTCCAGAAGGCTGAGCTGTTTGCTCTGACTCGTGCTCTGTTGCTGGGGCAACAGACTAAAGTGGGAACGTTTACACAGATTCCCGTTACGCATTTGGGATTGTACATGACTACAGGGCTCTCTGGGAACATGGGGATTCCTGACTTCCTCTGGCCACCCCATTAGTAATGCCACCTTTGTAAACAACTTACACACCGCTGTACAGCTACCTCGAGTTTTGGCTGTTACGAAATGTGCAGCCCACACTCGCTTGTCCGACTGTGTCACTAAACACAATGCTCTAGCAGATCAGACAGTGAAAAGTGCGGCACTATCCTCAGTAGTTGTAGCTTCCTCGGGTTCCCCGTCAAGCAACCCTCCATGACTAAAGCAGAACGGGTTTGCCAGACATGTGGGAGGTAAATAATTTTCAGGGGGACGCCTCTGAGGAAGAGCGCAAACTGTGGTCACAGATGGGATGCCAGAAAGACCCTGACCTAGCTTTTTGGATTACCCCAGCGGGACAGGTTTGTGTTCCTACACAGTTATTACCAATATTGGCTGATTATATACATGATTTACCACCCCTGGGAAAGGAGGGAATGGTTGGTAGCCTGCACCATGCACACCGGGTACGAGTCCCTTGACAGGTGGACGTTTTTCTGTCTACAATTTGATTTTATTGAATTACCAATGGCCCACACTTTGTGGTGAAAGTAAACGAAGGGGTATGTAACGAACTAGCTATCAAGCAACAATTCCACTGTGTACACCACCCACGGGCCGCTGGCAGAGTGGAAAGAGCCAATGACACTCTGAAGAGTAAATTGGCCAAACTAACGGCGAAGGCTGGACTCACTTGGTTGAAGGGCCTACCGTTAGCCCTATTCCACGAGGGTTACCCCATAGGGGAAAGCGGGGTTGTCACCTAGGTTTTTTGCCGTGGATTGTCATTTTAAGAGATAGTGCCTGAGTGACGTCAGCCGGCAGCTTTCTGGGGGGGGAGAGAGAGAGGGGGGGAGAGAGAGGGGGGGAGAGAGAGGGGGGGAGAGAGAGGGGGGGGGAGAGAGAGGGGGGGAGAGAGAGGGGGGGGAGAGGAGAGGGGTGGGGAGAGAGGGGGGGGGGAGAGAGAGAGGGGGGAGAGAGGGGGGGGGGAGAGAGAGGGGGGGAAGAGAGAGGGGGGGGAGAGAGAGGGGGGGAGAGAGAGGGGGGGAGAGAGAGGGGGGGAGGAGAGAGGGGGGGAGAGAGAGGGGGGGAGAGAGAGGGGGAGAGGGAGGGGGGAGAGAGGGGGAGGGAGAGAGGGGGGGGGAGAGAGGGGGGGAGAGGGGGGGGGGAGAGAGAGGGGGAGAGAGAGAGGGGGGGAGAGAGGGGGGGAGAGAGGGGGGGGGAGAGAGGGGGGGGAGAGAGGGGGGGAGAGAGGGGGAGAGAGGGGGGGAGAGAGGGGAGAGAGAGGGTGAGAGAGAGGGGGGGAGAGAGGGGGGAGAGAGAGGGGGGAGAGAGGGGGGAGAGAGGGGGGAGAGAGAGGGGGGGAGAGAGGGGGGAGAGAGGGGGGAGAGAGGGGGGAGAGGGGGGGAGAGGGGGGGAGAGAGAGGGGGGGAGAGAGAGGGGGGGGAGAGAGAGGGGGGGTGAGAGAGGGGGGGAGAGAGAGGGGGGGGAGAGAGAGGGGGGGAGAGAGAGGGGGGGGAGAGAGAGGGGGGGAGTGAGAGAGGGGGGGTGAGAGGGGGGGGTGAGAGGGGGGGGTGAGAGGGGGGGTGTAGAGGGGGGGGAGAGAGGGGGGGAGAGGGGGGGGAGAGAGGGGGGGGAGAGAGGGGGGGAGAGAGGGGGGAGAGAGGGGGGGAGAGAGGGGGGAGAGAGGGGGGAAGAGGAGGGGGGGAGAGAGGGGGGGAGAGAGGGGGGGGAGAGAGGGGGGGAGAGAGGGGGGGAGAGAGGGGGGGAGAGGGGGGGGAGAGAGGGGGGGGAGAGAGGGGGGGGAGAGAGAGAACACGAACGCACGCTGGAACTATTTGACCACACAGCGTGTTTACACTTCCCAGTTTGTTTCATTGAAGCAAGGATTATTCATCCATTGTATACCGAATGTGGGATTGTCACTTTGTTTGATCCATTGGAGTGGATCTGTTGGTTTGGGAGTATCCTGTGAGGACCCCTTTGTGCTAGCCCTTGCCTGGTTGTGGTAATTCACTTGAAGAGAGTACCCCTGTGATCAATCACTGTTGGTGATAATTCGTATAATCCAAATGGGGGATTTGTTTGCAGTATCTCCTTGCTTCCACTTTTGTTTAATCCTTAGCAGGATTCGGGTGTGTTATGTGGTAAACACTTGTGAGAAGGGATATTCTGTGGAAATCACTGTCGGTAATACTTTGTGTGTTGGATCTGGATTGGGAGTACCTTGTGGAATCTACCTGTGCGTTAACCCTTGCTTGGGTGGTCATACTCCTTTGAAGACTTATCCCTGTGATAAGCTAATTTTGGTGATATTTCGTATGTGGATTTAGAACAACAATGGATAAGACCTATCGCGACTGTTATCCTGTTTTACCACCGTGGAATTTGTGGAATTCAAATGTAGTTGCCTTCTCTCGACATTCACCTTGGATTAAAAATATCTCTCTCGTCATTTACTCCATGGCTTAACTGAACTTTTATGCTTCACCATCTCAAGACTTTAAGCTTGGTATTCCCTGAGCTCAGTGGTTTGGGAGTTATATTTACACATATGTGTACTCATAACACCTTTAACTTTAGATTATTTTGCTTAAGTTGTTAAACAAGTAGATACTAATAAAGACAGCGCTTTTAACATCAAACTCGAATCCAGGTGTTGTCTATAGCTGCTGGTTCATTTAAACCGTTACGGGTGCGTAACAGTGGTGTTTGTGTTTATGTTCTTTGAGAGGGGCTCACCCCAGCATCCAGTTAAGATTTTCCTGTCTCTGTCACACTTATGCCAAATTGGGTAGAACTAGGGGCCCTGACAGACACAGTGTTTTGACAGATGTATCTCAGGCCCCCACCAAACAGAACTTCCTACACTGGGAAAACATGCTTCCTGGCCATAAACTGCAGGTGCCCAGCAGCGGAGAGGAATAACTGAGGACTGAGCTGATCTTTGATGATAGTTTTTTCTCTCCTATGGCGTAGCCGGGAATTCACAAGAGATAATTAATTTGGCTACAGCACTTGAGGAGCTGGCCACAATACTGCAGGGGGCCCTGACAGAAACACAGGCTCCAAGTAACAGAAACACCACTGAAATGATTGCAATCTGGCAAACAGTCGTATAGAATCGTACGGCTTTAGATTTTATCCCAGCTGAGAAGGGGGAGCTTGTGCTATTATTGATACAGAATGCTGCACCTTTATCCCTGATATGTCTAATAACACTACATCCCTCTCCGAGCACACTGCCTAGGAGACTGACAGCATCAGAGAGTAGGGCAGGATTTACACGGGTTCACGGAAGGGGTCGAAAAAAGTGATCTTCGAAGGCCTGTTTGTAATATGTTGAGCATGATATTGCATTATGTCCTAATAGTTGTACGTATCATTGTTATAATTACTGATGTATGCTGTTTTTTCCCACTGAGAAGTCAAAGCTGTACTTGGTTGCTTTCTCTGTAAAAAATTACTGTTTTGTTGCTCATGTAATGATCAAAAAGGAGGGAATAATGAAGTACAGTTTAACACCGTTAAAAAATAGCAGCCTGTTTTTCTGAAAGAAACTGCTGATGATCAAACAGATGTACTAAGCCATGCTGAGCCATATTTCTTCTTGAGGGTAGCTAGTTAGGGTTTCAGGACTCTCATCACCTTGTGTGTTCATGCGCAAGAGATAGGACAGTTTCAGTCTGTTCTGTGTGTGTAAGCCATTATGACTATTTTGTCATTTGTCTTTAGGGCTCCAGCCTGTCATGTAGTAAATAAATTTGGTTCCAGCCTGTCTAGTGTGGGGGAGTATCTGGATGGATATATCTGTGGTGAAGGGGAATTGCTAGTCAGTTAGTGGATTGGTGTGGGTACAGTCATTGACTGTTCCTGTTTGAGTGACTAACTGAGTAAGCCCCAGATACTTGGAATAAAGAGTTTGTACTAATACAGTCTCTGAGAGACTCTCTCCAGATTTGACTTCCACAGAATGGGATTGGTTTCAAAGGGCTGGCCTGCTTGGAAGAACAGTACCAGACCCTGGAGTGATTGCAACTGGGTCTGACAGAGGCATAACTGGTTCTTCAGTCTCACTCCAGCTGTTTCCTACCTTCCCTTGTACAGGTATGTAATGTCTAAAGGACCAGTGTTTGAGTAAATGAGACTCACCAAACTTTCTCCTGACTGAATCACCGGAATCTCCGAGCCAGATTGGTTTCTCTCCAGTTGATGCTCTCAGTCCTCGGGCTGGTTCACTTGTTGCTGTTCCCTCGTCTTCAGTCCAATAAATCTTCTCACTGCAGGTCAAACTTTAACATGAAAGATAATGAAGCACATTAACAATACAAAGGAGGAGACCAAACATTTCTGCTTAATGTTAACAGGAACAAAACTCACTGAAATTTAAACGTTGAAGGCAGATATAATGATCTCAGTGAACAATCTTTTATTGTCCCTCACATGACATAAAAGAATATGGGATAAGAAGGAGCCATCATTCAGTTATGGTAAGACATAAGGAACAGAATTAGGTGATTTGATCCATCTGATCTGATCCACCACTCAAAACACGGCTGATTTTTATTCCCACACTATATTCCTGCCTTCATCCTGTAACCCCTGAAGCTACTTAGCAATCATGAATATATTAATCTCTGTCATAAATATACCGAAATCGCAGCCTCAACCAACCTCTCTGGCAGACAAATTCCACACTTCGGACACCTAATGGCAAAAAAAAATTCTCAACTGAATTTTAACTGGAAGCTTCTTTATTCTGAGACTGTGCTGTCAGATCACAGACTCTCCGTCTAATGGAAACATCGTCTCCATGTCCACTGTATCCAGGCTTTTCAGCATTTGGTAGGTTTACTTAACCATACATCCCTCCACCACCCCCCACCGTCCCCTCTGAACTCCAGGTCCAGAACCATCTCTATCACTCCTGAGATTATTCATCTGAACCTCGTTAGCAACAACTGTACTGAACACATTTCCAGCAATAACAGACAAACTGGTTCCAGGATAATTGACAGGGAAAAGTTCTGAGCTTTCTTTACTGTTCTACTAACACAGATCGAGTCATTTCCATTTCCAGGTTAAATGTAATAAAAAGAAAGTGGAATTACCAGAAACACTCAGCAGTAAGGAACAGCTGCGGGGAGGGGGAACAAACTTTACAATTCAGGTTAATGACGTTTTCGTCAGAATGACTTCAAACATTTCGTTTTTAGTGCAACTTGAGATTCTGCCTGATTTCCACCGAGTGACAGACTGGTGACAGTGAGGGGTCCCCTCACACAGTTTGAGAACACCAGACTCACGGGTCTATTTCTACTGTTGTAAACATGGAAAAGCCGGTCCGGAGACGTCAGAACACACCGCAGCTACTGAATTAAATTATACAAAAATGACAAAGATAGAAGAAACAACAAGAACTTTGTCATATTTACTTTGATCCTCACCAAATTTTTATCAAACACACTATAGAGTTTCCCATCCGGACACTTCACGCTTTGCATGGTAAATGTCCGCCACGTGACCTGAGAGGAACTGCACAGTCTTTTGGATCCAGATCAGTCCTCGGTAAAGGCAGGCAGTGAAATAAAAGATTCTCCACAACCTGGGACGTTCTCCTTTCTCACCCACCCCAGTCCGGGAGAAGACACAACAGCCATAAAGCTCCAGGACAAAAGCGAGGGAGCCTCTGGAAGCGAGACGAGTTCGGGGAAATTAATGGGACTCAGTGGCCAAAATCACACCACGTGATCTTGTGTCACAACGCGGAGGGCAGGGCGAATCTGCAACACACAGCCTCACGTGACCTGTCGGCGGGACTTCTATTTAAATTCTGCAGAAAACAGACAGCCTTGGCTCCTGGTTTTGGATCGTTCAATGCAGATTAAGTGAAGTCGACACATTTCTGACGAGCCCAGATAACTGGAAAATAAATGATTAACTGGCCCTCAGTCGGTGCTCACGACCAACATCGGATCTCCCCGCTCGGGACCGGTCTCAATACTCACCGATGGGAAAGTGATATCTTCGGCCCGCAGACAGTGGATCCCGACGGAAGAGACGAAAATCTTTCCCGATCACACAGCCGAACAACTTCAGCTCTGAGCGGAGAGGATAACACCGTCCACCCGGGAGACTGTGAACATGCGCGGGAGAGATTGTTACATCATCGGGAGGCGGGGCCCGGGGAACAGACGCGCGGCATCTGCCGGTTAAATGGGAGGGGCAAATGGGATCACGTGTCGGGATTGGTGGATCCCCACCCCCCCCCCCCCCCCCCCCCGGCCCCGCAGAGACTCCAGCTACTCATTAG